>NC_081204.1:12576801-12876801 GCF_902713425.1 Acipenser ruthenus
AACTGTACAACCAATTTTCTTAAATTATTTACTGAAATTATTACTTTTATTACCTTGGGTTTATGTTTTATGGATTACAGGTTGCTTGTCATTCTAGATCAGTCAGTATGTCACCAAACCAAAGTTTTTGAATGTAATCAATTTGGTTTAAAACCTAAACAAATACCGCTGTAGGGCCATCCTACAAAGGTGATATGTATGTTAAATTGGGTGAGTAGCAAGCATGGTGGGATCCATGAAAGTCTTATTCAATGTAACAAACGTACCATTTTTGTGAAATGTCTCAATGTTAAAGAAGGATAGGATTTTATTATACTTAATGACACCCCCACAAAATTGTTTAAAATGCAAAAGCCTTAATGACAAGCTTTAGTTGTTAAACTAATCTGTTTTCTTGTACAGTATGGTACTTTTAAATGCAAATTTACTACTTAGTACTGAAGTTTAACCCCCCCCCCCCCCCCCCTCCTTTTTTTTTGTTGCTTAAAACCTACATGAAGTGTTGTTTAAGAAGTGTATAATGCACAAATTTCACCTGATGGAGTAAGGAAGCAGTGTAGCCTTTATTTTGTCCAGTGGCACACACAGATAAAATGTAGCTTGAAACCATGTGTAGAAATCAATAATTTAATATTTTTTAAACCATTTGGGTAGAAAAAATATATACCTGGCAGCCAAATGCAATCTTATAAAATAATAATAATAATAATAATTTACAAAAGCCCATAGTACAACAACATTTTAATTTGCTAAAACAATTTTGACCTGGCAGGAAATATAAACCTGGGGAAAAAAGTCCCCCAACAAAGAATGTATCTTGTGCTGGAATGATGAACAGTTTGCACGAGACCCTTTTCAGATTGAGGAAAATATGTATTGTAGGCAACTGTGTGCATCAAGAAAAGCTATATGCTTGCTGCAGGCTGATAAGGTTAAGAAAAAGACCGGCACTGTAGCATGTACAATAAAGACTGCAGAATTAAGAGTAATCAGGGGTTGCTATTGAAAGAGGTGAAAACATTACCATCATTAATGCAGACTATAATGGGGCAGCATTCCTATTAGTAGTAGTAGTCGTAGTAGATTGCAATATTTTTATCAAGGTGTTAATTTTCCATTCGGCTTACATTCTGAATACAGAAATCAAATCATATCCATTCATTTGAAATGGTTAGTCTTAGTTAACGCACATACAGTAGCTGAAAAGCAGCACAAAGAGCAGGCTAGTTTGCACACCCATCATATGTTCTAAATAGGAATTGGGAGGTTGTTTAAAAGCTGTATCAAACGTTGTCGGTAACAACCAACAGGTTAGTCAGAATAGACTTAAATGGTACAGTTTGGCATGGAAATTTTAATGGGGCAGAGTCACAATATAGAGAACCACTTCTTGGTATGGTGCTGGTGTCTGTTTGGATTTTTACTATGTGGTCAGGTGCTGTGAAGGTGTACAGAGGGATACGGTTTATATGTTGTAAGCATTTAAGGTTGTCAACATATACTGCATTTCTGAAAAATGATAACATGTATAGGAAATGTATATTGCCGTGATGTATATTCAGACTTTTTCTGGCACTGACGGAAGCTTTAATCATCTTTGCTTCAGATTTTAACCCTTAATGTAAACAGATACAGTGCCTTGCGAAAGTATTCGGCCCCCTTGAACTTTGCGACCTTTTGCCACATTTCAGGCTTCAAACATAAAGATATGAAACTGTAATTTTTTGTGAAGAATCAACAAGAAGTGGGACACAATCATGAAGTGGAACGAAATTTATTGGATATTTCAAACTTTTTTAACAAATAAAAAACTAAAAAATTGGGCGTGCAAAATTATTCAGCCTCTTTACTTTCAGTGCAGCAAACTCTCTCCAGAAGTTCAGTGAGGATCTCTGAATGATCCAATGTTGACCTAAATGACTAATGATGATAAATAGAATCCACCTGTGTGTAATCAAGTCACAGTATAAATGCACCTGCACTGTGATAGTCTCAGAGGTCTGTTTAAAGCGCAGAGAGCATCATGAAGAACAAGGAACACACCAGGCAGGTCCGAGATACTGTTGTGGAGAAGTTTAAAGCCGGATTTGGATACAAAAAGATTTCCCAAGCTTTAAACATCCCAAGGAGCACTGTGCAAGCGATAATATTGAAATGGAAGGAGTATCAGACCACTGCAAATCTACCAAGACCTGGCCGTCCCTCTAAACTTTCAGCTCATACAAGGAGAAGACTGATCAGAGATGCAGCCAAGAGGCCCATGATCACTCTTTTTGGCAACAATGCAAAACGTTATGTTTGGCGTAAAAGCAACACAGCTCATCACCCTGAACACACCATCCCCACTGTCAAACATGGTGGTGGCAGCATCATGGTTTGGGCCTGCTTTTCTTCAGCAGGGACAGGGAAGATGGTTAAAATTGATGGGAAGATGGATGGAGCCAAATACAGGACCATTCTGGAAGAAAACCTGATGGAGTCTGCAAAAGACCTGAGACTGGGACGGAGATTTGTCTTCCAACAAGACAATGATCCAAAACATAAAATTCTACAATGGAATGGTTCACAAATAAACATATCCAGGTGTTAGAATGGCCAAGTCAAAGTCCAGACCTGAATCCAATCGAGAATCTGTGGAAAGAACTGAAAACTGATGTTCACAAATGCTCTCCATCCAACCTCACTGAGCTCGAGCTGTTTTGCAAGGAGGAATGGGCAAAAATTTCAGTCTCTCGATGTGCAAAACTGATAGAGACATACCCCAAGCGACTTACAGCTGTAATCGCAGCAAAAGGTGGCGCTACAAAGTATTAACTTAAGGGGGCTGAATAATTTTGCACGCCCAATTTTTCAGTTTTTTATTTGTTAAAAAAGTTTGAAATATCCAATAAATTTCGTTCCACTTCATGATTGTGTCCCACTTGTTGTTGATTCTTCACAAAAAATTACAGTTTCATATCTTTATGTTTGAAGCCTGAAATGTGGCAAAAGGTCGCAAAGTTCAAGGGGGCCGAATACTTTCGCAAGGCACTGTATTTATAGTTGCTTATGAGTTAAAAGGTGGTGTCCTGAAGAGTGTGTTGTGCTTCAGTTTGGATAATGAACCCAACATATTAATGCAATGTAGTTTTGCTTTTTTAAAATCATTTATTTGCTGTGTATTTTTTTATTTTCTTGTTTTTTGCACAATAAATGTAAGTCACAGTATCTTAAAAAAAAATCTTATTGTGTGTGTTGTGTGTATAAGAAAGTAAGGAAATGTGTGAACGAAAGGAGGCCTTTCACCCACCTAAGCCTGTCTGGTTCCTAGTAGCTGATTTGATCTTGAAGGATCCAAGTGATTCTGCTTCAGAAACCTGACTAGCTCACCCATTCCATACCCTCGCCACTCTGTGTGTCGGAGAATCTCCTTCCCTCTGTCTATGTCCACTTAACTTCCAATTGTGTATACAGAATACAATTATCCTATCTCTTCTGGCGATCTCATCATCACCTAAAAAAGGCACTGTCCGTATGTGTTTAAACCAAGTGACTGCCATTCACTTCATTGAAAACATGATGACTGCACATTTTCAAGGTCGTGTGAATGGCTACAAGGCCTCTAGGATATATCTAGTAAAGGTCAGGTGTGACTGTTGCCTGAATTATTCTTTTATATGTTATCCTGATGAAGCCATAGCTTTATTATCCTTTCGACTGGTTTCTCAGACGCTGGTTAACACTAATCTTGGACTACCTGATGTTAACAGGTAAGGTAGTCCAGGATCAGTGCTAATCAAAGTCTGTGAAACTTGCCTTTTATCTGTATAATTTTAATGCCTTTGAATAAATGATCCAGCAGGTGCTAATGTTGAGCATTTGGATAATCAAGGTTATTTTTCTCTGAATATTGAGAATGTAAAGTTTAAAGATAAAGGTCCAGGAGCTGCCCCCTCTTTACCTAACAAGACTAAAAAAGACCTGCAGACACCCTTACTGAATGGTCAGAATCTGATTTCTGTGGCTGCACGGTGGTGTCCAGACTGGCACATCCAGCAGGTTTGCTTGGGGACCCTTGTGCCAAAGCGAAGCAAGAGTTCCACTCTGACCACTACACTGTGAACTGCAGCACAACGTACAGTGGCACTTAAAATGAGTGTCTCACACTTGTGTATGTACAGTATAGGCATTGACACCAGATGTTATAATGACAGTTGCAGTACTGTATGTTCGCTATAGCAGCTAGGCTCAGTTGTGTAAATCTACAAATTCCTAGCTAGTATTGGTATCATTTGAATTATGTATAAGGTTCGGGGTGTCGCTGTATGTTTTTTTAGGATTCTCCAGACAGGCTAAAAAGGGAAGTTTATTGGAGCAGGCTACCAACAGATGGCGTCGGCCTGCTGTTTCAATATATTGCCTGAAAGGTTGCACGTCTCTTGATTTTGTGTAACCGATTGTCGTTGACCAGGATTAAGGAAACATGTAAAGGGAAAGCAATGTTTCAGGAAGTGCGTGCTTACCGGCAAAATATACTTGACAGGCGACATTGTACTTTTAAGAGAGTACTTGATTCACGCGCTGTGCCTGTCGTGGATTTCTTTCTTAACCTGAGGAGTATGCGAGTATTAAAAAACGTTAAGAAATAAAATATTTAGATAACGCATGAGAACGTGATTTAAAAAAATATATAAATGTGTAACTAAGGGTAGTAGATTGTGTAACACGTAAGAGTAATATTTTAAGTAAAAGCACTGTTTTTCAGTACGTATCATGACAATATTAAATTACTATTACTATCTGAATGTTAATGTTTAGGGCATTTTGCAAAGTAAATGTAGAACCTTGAACCTGGAGAATGCGCTAATTGGTTGACAGTTGTACTTACTATTTATTGCTTGAATCTAAACTTCAACTACCTCGCTTACAGTTTCATTTATTAATAATAACTAGAAATTCTAGTAAAACACACTGTCACTTTTTCTGAATTGCCTAAGCGACAAAATCAGCAAACCTGTCCAAGCACATTGCTTTATTACTTGAAGTTCTGTGATACACATACATGTTTTATTAGATTTTTTTTTTTTTACTATGTTCCTATAGTTTGCTGTTACGTTTAACATTTGCACTGTAAAGATTCCTATATCATAAATATACTTGATGTAATTTAAATCGGTTTTTGTGTTTATTTATTTTTAATAGCAGGGTACTTATTTCGGTCATCATGTAAAGCTCTTAACGTTTATATCAACGTTTGATTATTGTCTAGTGAAAACTTGAATAGCTGCAGTATGTCAGCTGTTAAAACTATTCGACCAGGTGGGTGCAGTCATGCTAAAAATGGAGAAAAAGACACAGACGAGTCTGGTAACAAAAAGCAAAGTGAATCTGCCGAGTGTCCGGATTGTGACCGGTCCGCGGAGAAGCGAAGCGACCACATCGTCTGCAGCGTTCACCTCGAGTTACCGCAGTCGAGGCGAAGGAAGCTGATTTTGCACTTGGATCTGAACAACACCATCCTGGTCTCTGATGCCGTAACTAAACAAGGAACAGTGGCGGCATTAGATTACTTCCTATCCACGGCCACCTGGGGGAGAGTTAACCGCCAAGGTAATATTGCCATACCCCAAAACATATCGCCATTTTTCTTCTGATGACGATCTTTTGCATGTGTATTACACTTAAATGTGGAATATGCAGGTATTTCAAAGACTGTTCATGAAATGTAGCTCTGTATCCATGTACTACAGTAAACACGTCAGGTATTGCAGTTAAAACGCACTCCAATGGTTTGTGATACTGCCTACCTAGATGCAGCAATTGTATTTTAAATATCTGAGTATGTTAAATAATGTAAACACGTGGATAACTAAAAGATTCTCTGCAAATTAAAAGGGTGACCAGTAATGGTGTTAATAAAGATAATAAGACATTCAGAAAGTACAAAGGTCTATAAGATGGGAAGTATGCCTACAAGGGACTGGCAAAAATAAAATATTATTCCTCCCTTTCTTCTGCAGGTAGCTGGGAGTGGTTGAGCGACCTGCCCTCCCTCCTCCCTCCATGCCAAGGCGCTGTGACCTACTACTCCCAGTTCGGCCGGGTCCAGGATTTCACGGGAACAGCAGAGGGGCAGCGGTTCTGCGGTGTCTTGAAGGAGCACCTGTCTCTGCTAGAGTGGAGAGGAGAGGAGGACGAGGAGCTGGCAGTGAGGGGGGAGGATGGGAGGCTGTATCACTGGCTCCTGCCTGCCTTCTTCCAGCTCCTGCAGGCCCTGAAGTCCCAGCACAGAGAGTTCTGTGTCGTGTTCCGCACGTTCGGCACCGACCTGGCCCGTGTGCTGGGAGCCGTGCAGCGTGTGCTGAGGGAGGGGACCCATCCTCTCTTCACAGGCCTGCAAGCACTCCCAGTGAGTAACAGGGTCTGTTTAGACCAGGGCTCTCCAAGTCCTGCCATCTGGAAACACTTCTGCTGTGTTTCTTTCTGCAATCTGGACTAATTGAAATGATTACAGTTTGTTTCCCGTCAGTATCATGAAGCCAAACATTTTTTAGATTACAGTCCTTGTTACTGAAGATTTCAGCTTCCTAGTCAAAACATGGCCAAGACTGGTGCAAAATTCCATGTGATAGCATAGCAAATTTTTTTTTTGTTGGAAAACCAACAACAAATACACAGTATAAGTCATTCTGTATTATTATTATTATTATTATTATTATTATTATTATTATTATTATTATTATTATTATTATTATTATTATTATTTATTATTATTATTATTTATTTCTTAGCAGATGCCCTTATCCAGGGCGACTTACAATTGTTACAAGATATCACATTATTTTTACATACAGTTACCCATTTATACAGTTGGGTTTTTACTGGAGCAATCTAGGTAAAGTACCTTGCTCAAGGGTACAGCAGCAGTGTCCCCCATCTGGGATTGAACCCACAACCCTCCAGTCAAGAGTCCAGAGCCCTAACCACTACTCCACACTGCTGCTGTATCAAATTTAGGGTGCCGCTTGTGCTACATCTTGCTCATTAGAATCATTTGCATGTATTTGAAGATTATTCAGGGTTTGCACAAATATCTCACTCTCAAACACCACAAACTAGTAAGGGCCGTGTTGTACAGAAAATGTACAGCACTAAACATAAAAGGGACCTGCAAATGTTACGGAAGTGTATCTATCACAACTTTCTGAACATTAAAGGAAGGGTATGTTTTTGAAAACTGAATGTATATTAAAAAATCTGGGGGTCCTTACCTGTTAAAAGAATGGCCGCAGGGTGAGTCATACAAGTCAGGGGAGTGTCCTGTCTGTGCAGCTCCTGCTGGTTAGGGAGAATAACCCAGCAGGGATTGTTTCTCCTAATCCCGCTACAGCTGACCCTGCTTGCCAGGCTGCTGGCGATCTCAGGCAGACGTCTGCAGGGCTGGTCTTTGTCCTCCAGAGGCCGATTAGCTTACTGACATCCGCTCTGGAGTTCCTGAGTGTAAATTTTGGAAATTGGCTTGGTTGTGGGATCGGAGGACGCCCCTTCAACCTTCAGTTCTCCTGGGGTATTGCTGCAGTGAAGGAACATAATTCATAAATTCAACATAAGAAAATCAAGGGTGAAATAATTGGGCACTAAATTTAATAAAATACATTACAGCTAACTTGCTGTATATCCAAAATCTTGGAGTGAATCCTGAAGCACAGCAACTACTCCCAGTTTAACGCAGATTTCAAAACTGCCCTTTTAACCCTGATTCTGTTGTTGTGTCTCTCAGATGCCCTTGAACCCGACTCCAGGCCGGATCCGCTGCAGTAAGAAGAATGTGGTCCTGAGCCGGGGGTCCGAGCGGGTCTCAACGAGGGGGGACGAACGCAGTCTGTACCGCTACTTCAGCGACCTCCAGGGGCTGGGTGGGTTTCAGGACCATTTTGACTGGTGAGAAACCTGGGAATAGAAAGAAGAGGAAAAAGCCTCTGTGAAGTGAAATAAAATAGATTACTTGCATAAAGAATGCAGCACACACATATCTGATAAGATATTGATATTGAGTGTGAAAAAGTTTAGCCTGTAGTCCAAACATCAAAAGTCATTTTTTTTTTTAACAAATAATACTTTATGAACCAAACATAAAAGTGATGCATAATAAGTTATTTTAAGTAATGTATCTCTCTGAAAAAAAAAACTCTGGAGCAGTTCATGTCTAGTTTTGATTGGTGGCTTTTTATTTTAAAAAATGAAAGGTTCTCCTATGCTGTGCAGGAATAAAGGCTTGGTGAGCGCATTGTGTTTATCTAGTAATCAGGTTCCATGTTATGTACAACACAGCCTTCAGGAAGGTTACTCTAATAAACTGACATTGCAGGAATAAAATGAGATGACTTGCATGAGGTGTTTTACAGTGAATACATATCTGATGAGAATGGGAATGAGCTTGACCTTTTTTCCTGCCCTGATACCGCTGAAACGCTTCACCGTTCACAGCTCAGCAGTGCTCAGTAGAAATAATTAACATTCAATCTCTAAAGCTATAATACATGGTGAACTTTTAGCAGGTTCAGTACAGACATCACTGTAGTTAATTCAAAGGCTGTAAAAACAAGGTCACTGCACAACAAAATATACAGTTTTATTTAAAAAAAAATACTTTACACAAAACTTTGATTGCTAACTTTAATTCAGCTCTTAGATATTCTAAATGTTGCTGTTCAACAACAGTTTTATAAAAGATTGAAGTTTTGTGACTGGTCCATTGTGTTATATCTACAAGTAGGGATTGGTTCTCCTTATTGCACTTCAGCAGACAACTGGCCAGGCACTGAGTTCAGGCAGACGCCTGCAGGGCTGGCCTGTGTTCTCCAGAGGCCAGTAGCTCGCTGACATCCGCTCTCGAGTTCCTGGGTGTAAAAAGGAGGTTGGTTTGGTCGTGGGATCAGAGGACGCCCACTGAACCTTCAGTTCTCCTGAGCTGCGTGGGGAATTGCTGTGGTGAGGAGAAAAATAAGTCGGCATTTTAAATTGGAGAAAAAATGGGTTGTAAAATAATTGGGCGCACTAAATATATCTCCAATATCCTTTCTGTGTTAAACGACATAAATAGCATTGGGAAGAACCGTGTCCCAGAGTTGTATCCCGTTTAAGCACGAATCCCGATTATCAGTTTCCTTATTAGGCGGCACCGACTGAGTTTCATGTTCATTCGTAGAAGCCCATGTCGGTCCTGTTCACTGTCTCTCCTCTGTTTTGTAGGTGGGCTCACAATAGCTACTCAAACTTGGGTGGAAAGCCCATCTGGATTGACCCCTCTGATCCTGAAGTGCAGCACATCTTCATTGACGACAACATTCGGCTGAACGACGAGGATAGCATCATTACTCCAAAGGTCTGTTTCCAGTCGAGCCGAAGGAAGGAAATGAGAAGCCAGCTCTGTGCCTTTGAGTTCCTGTGTAGCGCCTGTTCTCTTTACAATTCAATCTGCAGGACATAGTGCTGAAAGCCAGCAGATTCAATTAGAAACGTCTTTCATATCGTTAGATTGATTTTAGGGTCAGTTAATTTTAATAGTGCTTTTAAGAGCCAGGAAATCTTATTACAGAACCCAAACACACACACCGTTTCGATCGACCATTTCCTGTAAAGCCAGTAGATTTACAGTGCTCACAAAAATAATATTTCGTTTGATTTTCTTATCAAATAGTTTAATTTGTTTAAAAAATGATTGGGGGCTAGGTTAATTCACTAGCCTCATGACTTTCATCTCTGGAGGCCTGGGTTAAAATCCAACTCAGTAAAATTAGTTTTGTAGTCTAAACCTAGCAATCATTGGACAAAAAATAAAAGTGCCATGCATTTAGTCACAGTTGGCAGTCTTTCTTTTAGAGAGACCCAGGACTGAGTGGCAGGTCAGAATTGAGGCGAGTTGTGGGGTGACGCTCTCATGGAGAATGCTGACTGGATTATTTTTAGTGTCCACTGCAGACTTTAAACAACCTTTTGAAAGGGAAAAACACCTGTTAGTTTTACAAGAACTAACACCAAATAACAAAGACATATAATTCAAGTACTTGTTTTTTTATTTTGCAACATTGAATTGTCTCCTTTAAGAAAGTGTTAAAGGCTGGTGTTAAGGCTTTGAAAACATCACGCTATATCTATTTAAATTGGGAGTCACAGTAGTAAGAATAAAAGATGGGGGTTTAAAACTGCTGTGACAATCTAAATAGGACTGAACTTCATGGGAAATCTTTCAGCACCATTCAAATAATTTACTGGGCCGCTTTAAAAACTTTAACATCACATACAAAACCATGTCTCAATGTGGGTGTACCGGGGAGATACCTGTAGGCAGTTGAAATGTTCTTGTTCTCTTTGTTGAAGAGGGAAGACACAGAGTAAATCATATTGACAGGACTTGAGCTGAACTAGGGAATGCTAATTCAACGCTGAAGCACTAGTATAAATTCTGTATTTTTATTTTTTTTTATTTCTTTTCTAGGTGTTTTTAGGTAAGACAGGGACCCAGACCCGCACAGCCCTGACCTCTGAACTCTACGATGTTAACTTGATTCAGACCGACCTTCTGAGGGCCATTTCAGACCACAACTACTTCAGTGAGCGCATCCGGATCTGTGAGGAGAACTATGAGAAATACCTAAATAAGGAAGATGGCTAGAGCCTCCGTTTATCATCTCAGGGATTTTCAGTACTGTTATAATGATACCTAAACCAGCTGGTGTCTATATTGTTTATTGCTGCTCCAATGTGTTTTTTCTAACTTTGAAGTATTCTGTATTGTGTCTATTGTATTACAGCAGCAGTTCTAAATACTGCACCCTTAAACTCTTTATTAACCCTTTCTGGATCTTAGTGGTTGTAGCTAACAAAATATTGAACTTTAATAAATGTTACCCATTCCAGGTTTTACTAGATCTTGATTGGACCCAGTGTATAGGTAACAAGCTCAGGTGTGTCTTCTTAAATGCACAGTAAAACCAGGAATGGATCAGATTGCTATGCCATGGGAGTCTTATTTCCATCCCTGCTTACCTGACATAAAAGAAACTTCCCAGTTTGCTTGCCTTTCCTTCCTGGAAATCTGTTACACTTGCACTTCCTAGGTCGTTTCATCGAAAAAGTGTCTTTGAGGTCAAGCATCTTACTGGCTGCAAAGCTTGTCAGTCATTAGGGGAAGTCACTGGTTAGTTACGGTCAGGAAAAAGATCCCTGAAGAGGTGGAATGACAATGAAAGTGCAAGACTGTTTGAAAGCATGGCCTGCAAACAGAGATTTCTTTAACCTAGTGCAGTACCAGATTTCTTTTTAAAATGCAAATACATGTTTGTCAAACTACACATTTGAGGTCAATATAGTAAATGGATGTACTTGGCATGGAAAATGTATGAAATTATTTTGTTAGCTACAGTCAATTTAACTTTACGTTGTGTCCTGGACTTTTAAAGTAAATGCACTCTGGGATTCTCATGTCTAACATTACTACACCAATATATATTTTTTACAGCCAGATATATATTTAAATGGGGAGAACCTAGAAATTCAGGAAATAAACAGTAACAGGATTACAGGGGTTTGAAACTACCAAAAGTTTCATGTGTATCAAAATACACTTATAAATACTATGACATGCTTTTAGGTACATTCATGTTGTATCATCTTTCTATTGTGATGAATACTTAAAAGCATGTTATGTTTCCAAAGTATTTATAAGCCCCCAGCACCATCTCTGTCACAGCCAGTACATTTTCCTGCAGGTGAAGACAATAGAGTTGGCATTGCATTGCTTTCTAAATAAGGAAGTCAAAGACTGGAGTGCTAGATCATTGAACTTAACTAAAAGCTACCAGGAGACTGCCGGCACTGTAAGGAAACTCGGATACACCATACAGCAAGACAATGTTTGTTAACTTGTATGCTTCTTGTTGAGATTCAGATATTTGATAACAGGATCTGGCTTGCATGGTGGCAGTCTGAGAAATAAATACAGCAATCTTGACACATCGCCAAACAGATCTCTCGATTGACAAGAATAAGTAATTGCACAGAATACCATTCCAATTAATGTGTTTGTAGAATATGAGTTAGCAATTTGTACAGTTATAGCTGCCTGTTGAAGCATCACTTTTTGACGGTGTACAATGCTCTCTGTGGGATTTAAACAGACTGCATTTAAATGTTTTTATTTCTTCCTGTATTGATTCCCTCTGCACCTTCAGGGAAGCTGTGTGCAAATGCATTAAATCCAGTTGATTTAAACACTGTAGCATCTGATGTAAGAGTCCCATTCTAATTTAAATGGACCTGATTGATGTATTAGGTGTCTTTTTTGAGTGTATGCAAGCGTATTGTCAGTCCCTGTGACCCCGGTGCATGGATGAAGATCTTAAAGGGCAGCATAAAGAGCATGTTTGCTCATTTAAGCACAGTGCATGCTTTAACCTTGAGCAGCATACTTGAGATAAGAGCATGGTTTTGTTTAGACATCTCTTTTAGCAAAGATGCTGTGAATCGGAGATGGTTTTTAAAAACAAACCTTGTACGCTTTTGTAAACTGCATTAAATTGGTTTCTGAAGCCTTCCCTGGCTTTGCTTTGCTGTACAGAGGTGCAAGTAGCAGTCAGTGAGCTTATGGTTTTTAATGACTCATCCATTGTCCTGTTTTCAGTGATCCTTGCAAAGACGTCATCTCAGTTTCTCTGTCTTTGTTCTCAGGATATCTGTTACGCAAGCACTTCCTGGGTCATTTCACCTCAGCAGTGTCTTCTGGGTCAAAGCAATGTCATTCTGTTTGGCTGTGTGGTCCAGTGGTTAAAGAATCAGCTGGGTGGTTAATGACAGAAAAAAAGCACCATTGACCGGTTGGGAACCAAGCAATAATACCTAAAAGCATGGCATACAAATGTGTAGTACCAGATACAGTATCATACTGTAAGCTAAACAACACGTGTGTTTCTTTCAAAACATGATTTCTGAGACCTATGTAACGCACATGTGGATTACAAAGATGTCTTTGCTTGGGTCTCAGAACTGGACCCATCTGCTGCCTCACAGTCCAACAATGCATAACCATGAGAGCAGAGAACCTACTGTAGAGTCTGGAGCATTGTGTCACCTGAGACCTGCCTCGTGCAGAGATTGGGAGACGCAAACCCGCAATCCCGCTGTGTTTGCTGAACTATGACAACTGTATCAGATTTCAGTGTGTACAGCTTTGAAGAATATTAGCTCAATGTTCTACAAGAACAGGAGACAATCATGACTATAACACAGGGATATCTTAACACGCTGTAGATAACGTGCTGTTTGAGAGCCGCAGCTCCCTTGGATCTGTTTAACAGGATACACGCTACCTAACTCTCATTCATGTAAGGAAACTGACAAACTGCATCACCTCTTGGGCACTGTTAACAGAGCATGGGACACTGTCTACATGGGAGGAGTGGGGAATGATATTGTACAGAGATCCCATGTCACTGTATTAAGAGGTTTTGTGTAAGTTTGTTTTTTGGAACATCATGTTCCAGTGTATCACAGTTAAGACCATGTATTGTGTGTTTTTGATTGAGCAGCTCAGATAGCTGTTATATCTGACAGGTGCATAGCGCAGTACACCAAAAAATTGGTGTAGTCGAGGGTATACACAGGTAAACAACGTTTACCCACTTCTAATTTGGGAAGTATAGCGTTTAACCACTTCTCATATAATGGATACATTTCTACTCTCCTGTGACATGCAAATCCTGAGTTAAAGACAAGATATTTTAACGGTGAGTGTGTGTTGTGTTGCTGGACTGACAGCTGAGAGCTCTGTCACAACTGTGGTGCGAGCAGGTGGGTGTGGCCACTGGATTGTGTGTTCTGTAATTGCTTGTTTATATTATGTTAATGTTCTGTTAAACACACTGGACCTGCAGGGCGGTGCTAGCCTAGCCCGCGAAAGGAAGCTCACAGTGCCTGAGAGGGTAAAGAACTGTATGAGGGGGCTCTGGTTGGCTGAGAGCCAATAACAATGCATCAGTTCATGTTTAACTCCACCAAACGGGAGTTTACCCACTTGTTTATTTACCACTACAGCACTGGGAATTGGATACGTTAGGTAGTTACTTTTAGTGGGTGCCACTAATATCAAATAAACCTCGACAGGCCTTTAGAACTAATATGCAATGGTGGTGACCCTGTACGCCTACCCACCTGAGATAACTTGTGGGATTTGCTTCCCACACACCAAGTTTCACTGCAATGCTTTTGATACTCTTGCTTGCTGAACGTGCCTACTCACTGTGCTCTGTAAATTGAGAGAGACCTACAAGGCTGTACTGTATTCATCTTCCAGTAATGCAACATTATATTAAACTGTTCTTTAAAGGGTACATACTGTAAGGACTTTTTTTTTTTACATTTTGACCACTTTTTTAAACCTTTAAATTGCATTCCCTACCTCAATATGGCTTCACATGTACCTGCATGGACCTCTCAGAACTACATTTCCCATCATCCTGATGGGATGATGGGAAATATATATGGTTTGTTTATTTCAGTTTGGTTTGTTTATTTAAGTTACTAGGTTGTTGGAGCTATGGGCCTCACCTGCTGTGTTTATTCGTAGGTTTCCTACCAAATATTACAGTGTCGGTCGTTATGATAATTAGCTTACCCTGCTATTAATATTTCTAATGTCTTTATAAACAGAGGTGGCAGATGACGCATGCCACTGACATTCTTGTTTAGTTTGGGTTCTATAAATAACCAGTCATGGAAAGCAAACTGTCAGCCTTCAGTTTAGTATCACACTTCCTCCATTATTTAAGCTTTTTTTCCACTCTAAACAGGCCTGCTCCTAAACATGTTGTCTTCTGCTTGCTGTAGCTCAGGGAAACAAAACAAAGATAGAAGGGGATACAAACAATGTACAGGACACCTTGAAAAAGCAACATATCCAACACGGACTTCTAAAGTAAGGATATGTAATGTAAAGTTGAGGTTCAAGTTGAAGTTCAGGTGACACGGTCATCTGAAATGTCTTTATATCACATGGCTTGTGTCAGATGGAAATGACATCACCGCAAAATTATTCAGATTTAAATATGGTTTAAAAACTTATAGGACTGGATGCTGTGCAAGATACAAGCTGATTTCACCCAACCATGGTCAGAGCAGCCAGTATGCCCCAGTACAGTAAAAATAATATAGTATAGTGCTGTATGGTGCAAGCTGTTTCTCACCCCATTAGGTCTCTGACCTCTTGAGGTATGGGTATCAGCTGGTATCATACAGCACTCTACACAGTACGGTATTCAATACGCACTGCACATGATTGCATAGACAAACCTGGGATTTCTATGAACATGCATATCATTAAATATACCTATTTAAGCACTGGTAGACGGATGGGATTTCTTTCGAAGCCAGTGTGGAAATGCACACTTGGTTTCAGATGGTGTAAGTATTGGTGGTTAATGTTGCAATGTCGTATTATTATAAACCCTGCAGTGGTGACCTATTATTGTTCTGCTGTAACAATGCAGTTTTATGACTTGTTCCAGGGTTCTGTGTTTAACTCTGATTAATTGGGGGTGAATGTCTGAGGCTAATAGAACATTGATAAAGGACATCTTTCCCACAAAGGTGCTTGTTAAAAGTAATTAAATAAATCTTGGTCTTTTAGTTTATTGCAGTGTCATTGGCAGGTCCCACAACTGTTAGACCTACTGAAGCTACATAGAATTGCTTGTAACAAATAATACAATATTATTTTGATAATTAAAAAAATATATATAGCCAATTAACATTAAACAGTTGAACCATGTTTCTTGGTATTTATTTTAGTTTTCTTTTAAATGTACTGTTTTTGTCAGTTTTCAGTTTTATGCCACTGGGCCTGACTTGAAAGCGTTTTGCAAGCAGGCTTGTTTATTTCCATCAGCAGCAGATCCAGATCGGTTTGAATTGGGACTCCCTCAGCCCTGGCTAGGATTGCAGCTAGCGCTGATGGTGGAAGCTACCTGGTGAGGGTCCAACGCACTGCACGCGAAAGGCGAGTTTTAAATCTCTGACTGCAGAAAATAATACGCTGGCTGAACATGAAGGCTGATATATTATTCTGTCAGGGAGATATTATAGGTTGGTAAATGAATTAATAAATAGCAATTATTGATCTTTGACTTTGCAGAAGGAACCGGCTGCAGCCCTAGTTTGATATTGGAACAAGATGAGATTGAGGTTCACAGTCTGGTTTCGTGGTTCAGATAGAAATGTAGCATTCGTTTCTTATAGTTTTGAATCATGCAACAGGTTTTCAAAGGGATCAAAAAAAAAAACTAGCCGATGGTTTTATAAAATAAGATTCTTATTAGATAGGTAATTCAAAAGAGGCTTTATGTGTTTTGGCCTGGAGATGGTGACCTTAATATTGAGTTTGTATTGACATCAATAGGAACAAATTAGGACTATGAAAAAGTTGCCTTAATTGTAGCGTGGTCTTACTATACGTCCTTTTTAAATGTGCTGATTTCAAAGTTGTTGTTTTTTTTGCTTGTTCTTTTTCAAAATCTCCCAATAAGCTAAACGCATTGGCCTGCAGGTTTAGTTGTCTGCAAATCCAAAGCAACATTGCAGTAGCACTGCCAAAAAAAAAACACTTCATATTCAAAGGTGTACTCTGTACAAAGTACTACTCCATTGTTAAGCCACAAAACCCCAAAACAAATAGCAAACACTCTGTGATATTGAGCTGCTTTGACATGTAAATCCCCTGTCTCTTACCTGACTCTCTGTGTTGTTATTAACCAGCAGAACTCCGAAAGAACCACAAGGGGCAGTGATGTAATTACTCTATATTGATCTTTGGGATTCCTTTCCATTTGTTCCATTACAGTATTTCCTTGAACTTTCTTGCCTGTTGGCCACTGATGAACACATTCTCACATCCAGAGAATCCCTAAAGTAACCATGTGGTTTTCCATAGAATATCCTGGAACCCAGGGGTGCAGATGGTGTGAAATACATTTAAATGCATTCCAGGGCCCAGCAGGCCAGAACCAAAATATAACTGAAGATATTTGATTTATATTAAAAATCATGCATACAGGGACCAGGGTAGATAAACTATAGTATATGTTGGAAAGTATTGGGTCATTATACTGCCTGGCTGCATTTAGGACCTGTCCACACAATTTCACCCTGAATTATATATGTGATGTGACATCCCTGCAGCACTGCAACGCTGTGTGAGTCTATCAGAAATGACCTAACAGTATTCAAAAGAGGCATGATGGTGGGTTCAAGGCAGTGGTAAGCAGGGGGCGCTGGAACTAGGGATGCTGGGGGTGCAGCAGCAGCCCTGGCTTTGCATAGCTTCCATCATATACAGGGGTTGCAGTTTTGTTCAATGGCTTTCAGCACCCCCACTATAAAAAATGTTCTCTGGTAGCAAGGACAGTCCTGACGGTTAGGCTGCTCCATCAGACTGTATATCAAAAATGGCAAAACAAAGGGAAAGTGTTCCCCCAAAGAGACAGCTGTGTGCGTTACAAAGGCACCTCGTGGAGTCTATCCCACCACAAGGCTGTGATCAGAGCAAACGGCACACATACTTAACAATGGCCAGAGGTGGACTATTTTTATGTGGCAGTTCCTATTAGGTATATATAATATGAATATTCCTTCCCATTATCTCCAAGACTTATATGCTAGTGCAGATGTGTTTGATAATGTTTTAGAAAGATGGCAGCAGACTATATAAGTGAGGTCTGCATTTTACATATTACATGTGCATTTTACATATAACAATGACACCTACATTTTCCTCAGGAGAATTGTTTTTCACATTCTTTGCATGCATACTGTACATCCGACTACATTCATAATAATTGCAGCATCCTGGTACATTTACAGTCTAGTTTATATACATGTATATTGGATTACGTGCATGAAACTCCCTCAATCCAGATGCACTGCCGTTCTCCGTGCAGCTCGGCGTTCCTCTGCTCTTCCGCGAGCGACCCGAGGACGTTCCCTCACTCTGCAGATCTCATTTATAATTTATAACCGGCCACGGACCATGTTATTGGAGTCACAACTAAGGCGTTCTTTTGATTAGGTTTTCAAAGTTTATGGGTTTGTCATAAGACATTTCCAAAACTGTAATATGTACATTCAACTGATTTCAAACCCATTTACCCAGTAGCGCCGCTATCGTATATTCTAATAAGTACAGCATATCAAAAACTATGAACACTGGTTTAGATACCAATAACACGCTAAAGACATTCTATACTAACCATAGCCAGAGGCGCTGGAACAATTTGTATAGTGGGGGTGCTGAAAGCCATTGAACAAAACTGTAACCCCTGTATGTGATGGAAGCCATGTAAAGCACCCCCAGCTGTTTTTGATTGTTTTGTTATACTTTTAGAAGCTGCTAATTAGTTGCTGTACAGTATTGAAATGTGCTAAACCTAACCCCCGCCCCCGCCCCCACACTAAACACATACAGCTAATTTGCTAAGAACTTGGTTTGCAGGTATAAAGGGTTAACCACGTGGGTGGTTGTTATTCCTTCGACTCTGACAGTCAGAGAGGTTGATACAGAGGTGGAGCGTAAAGAGGGGAAAAAAATACCCAGAGTGAATCTGTCAAAAAAACAGCCAACAGATACTCTGTAGAGAAAGACAGTGTCTGGAGAGCTACTATACTAATGAGAGCAAACTAAAAGATAAACAATGGAGCGTTTCAAAGCGAAAGCAAACGAGCAAAAAGTGACCGGTTGAAAGCCATTGGAACGATGAAGAGACGCTTCAGATCAGATCAGAGCATGGGATGTTTTATTAAGTGTCGGAGTTCTGAGCTGCATTGAGAAAAACATTAATCTTTTCATATCAAAAACCAAGAGAAGAAAGTAAAAAAAAAATATCAGGTAAGTAATGCAAACCTTTACTTTGCTTTTAAAGTGATTAAGTTTTTTTTAACATTTGGTGGCAGTTTTTTTTTTTTAAGAAACTGTATTTAGTAGCCTGCATATTTAGTTTTTTAAACTACAGCAAATATTTCAGAATATATATGCACACATACCATACGTTTCTGCTCAGTAGTGGCTTGTAGTGTGTTTATTTTGTGTGCATCTCCACAAAAAAATGGATCAATAACCAATACATTTAAAATAAATAAAACCCCAATTTATGAGCTAGCAGATGACCTTAACTCTTAAGTCTCGTAAATAAGATCATAAAGTCCAATGCGCCCCAAGATAACATCCGTCCCTTTTGGCAATACGAGACGCAGAACATGCGGCTGCTCTGATGTGCTGCATGTCGCGTGTGCTAGCTTTCTTAAATGATATAGTAAAATCCAGCAACAACAATATTGTGTTTCTATACTAATCAAATCAAAGAAAATGCAGCCGTTTTTACACTTCTTTTCACCAGAAACAGATTCTTCACGTTTGTATCATATTGGTTATTATTTGAGCTGTTTTGGGGTTCATTGAAGTTCACGATATTTTAAATTCGCAAGTCTTAGCTTATATAGAAAAAAAAAGAAGAAAAAAAAACTATTGTGTGGCTTTCGGATTGAATTATTTTGTACGCACCCCTTTTAGGCATTTATAATGATAATCACATTGGTATTACTGTATGTTTAGCTGTAGTATATTAATGGTATTTGTTAACGTGCGGACCCTATTTTGAGCCATATCATACACTTTAACCTCGGTTGTATCCTGCACATAGACATACAAATTAACATTTAATGCTCTATGGTGAGAAGACATTCTAAAGCAATTCACAAGACACATGCATCTAAGAAAAGCGATGTACAGATGTTTGTAAACTGGCTTTCTTTGTTTGCTGAAACCTCGATTTGATTTCTAATCTATCTATCTATCTATCTCTATCTATCTATCTATCTATCTATCTATCTATCTATCTCTGCCAGCAACAGCTGCTTATGAGTTTATTAGGGGACGCTGTCTAATGACTCCTTAGACATTCATTTATACAACAAAGGAAATAAAAATCTTAGATAAAATATAATCTCTACTGCTAAAGCGTGTTACTCGGTATGTTCTTATGCGCGTATAATCGTATGCGCATAAAGGTTGTTTGACCATTGCATAAATTAACATTTGGTAATTACCAACCGTTATAGTCTTAAAATGGTCTTCAACCCGCAGATTGCTCTGTACTTCATTTTTACACTGGGGAAAAAAATGCCTTTGATTTTGTTTGGTGGTTTCAGCATAGCCTCTTGTGGACCAGGGATATTGGATTAGATATTGGATTAATTTCCTAAACGTTTTAACTTGAAAATGAAACCTGTTTAAAGTGTGAAATATTGGAATTTATTTATAAGCAATCAAAAAAGCCACCCTGAGAAGCCCTCCATTGTTTATGATATATACATAATTAATATGTATAATTGTGTATACTGTATGTAATAGAATCATTGAATAAATAACCTTAGTGTCCACACCCTACTGTATAAACACTACAGCTGACATCTATATTTGATGTGCATATCTTTGACAACGTTTAACATTTAGGAAATATTTGAACCCTCTCACTGTTATGAAAATTTATGTTTGAATGTCAAGCCAATTCATCTTATGTGTAATATATTTAAATTTTGGCCTTAAAATATGCAAATTATGTCTCACGAAAAACTAGTAGGCAACCTACAACATCCGATTCCTCTTATTTTTAAAGACAGATGCCATCACATTTCATATTCATTCCTGGCATCTCATTATTTCCAGATCTATGTTTGACTGCAAGAGATGGCATGACTCAGCAAATGCATAGGAATAACTTAAATATATTTAGTCTAGAACATAGATTTAGGGGAGTTTTTAACCCATAAACAGGGTCAACTAAGCCAACTCCGGTCTCTATTTTAAACAGAGGCTAGGCCTAGGGAACACATTTTGAAGTTAAATGTAGACAATGTAATGGATTGGCGATCTCAGAGCATTGATTTGAACGTGTTCCATATTTCAGATGTTTGTCACGTTTGCTGCTAGATGGCGATTCAACAGCAGATAAGCAAATCAGAAAACATAAAAGAGTTATTGTTATTGCAGCTACAGCAAGCTGGCTCACAGTGTTATTTAAACCAGTGGTTTTAAACCCTTGGTCCCGGGGACCCCCTGTGTCTGCTGGCTTTCATTCCATGAGCTCTCAATTACTTAACTAGACTCATCATTGAAATGATAATTTGCTTAATTTCTCTTTGTATTGTGTAGTTAATTGGAAGCTACTGAAATAAAGTTACAAAGGAATAATCAAGTGGTAACATTGTAGCACGTTTGACATGGTTAAGTGAAGTATTACCACAGTTGAACATAACGTAGTTGAAGTGGAACATGAATAGAGGTCATTGTTCCCTCTAGTGCTGCTGGTGTTTATTCGTTTAGCCGGCACACTCTTTATAGGGATCTCTTTCAGCCTTGCAGCACAATGTCTGGGGAAAGAGAAGTGCTTTAGAGCAGGAGTGGCCAAAGTTACCCTTTCCACTCCTGGTCTTTGTGCCAACCCTGTTCTAAATTGTTTAACTGAACCAATTAAACCTCCACCCAGACCCTGAAGTGGTTAATTATCTCATTTGACCTGTTAAACCTGGAGTGGAATGGCCCTCCAGGACCGGGATTGGACAGCCCTGCTTTAGAGTATTGTGACTTTGATGAGGTGTCAGTCTGTTTACACAATAAACCAAGCACTGAACACTCAACAAAATCAAGTAGCTAATGTCTTCATCAATGTCATGGGGGGTGCATCAGCAGAAACGTTTGACAGCGTATGCTTGGAGTTTAACAGAGACAGCTTAACCTGGAATATGTGAGCTTGATAAATGTAGTTTTGTCTGAAGAGAACCTGTCGTTGTTTCAAATGACACGTTTTAACATTTGCAGACACAAACACAGTTTTTATCATTCTCACAGTTATTATTATTTATTTCTTAGCAGACGCCCTTATCCAGGGCGACTTACAATTGTTACAAGATATCACATTATACATTATTTCACATTATACAGATATCACATTATTTTTACATACAATTACCCATTTATACAGTTGGGTTTTTACTGGAGCAATCTAGGTAAAGTACCTTGCTCAAGGGTACAACAGCAGTGTCCCCCACTGGGGATTGAACCCACAACCCTCTGGTCCAGAGTCCAGAGCCCTAACCACTACTCCACACTGCTGCCCCAGTGTATAAAATAATACAAACGAAACATTAATACCTGTTTAATCCATCACGGTGTGACAGGTTATTAAAAATCACTCTGAAATGTGACACATACTCTGATACAGCAAAACCAAAAATGAGCTGTGCAACAGGATCAGACAAAAAGAAAGGTTCTCAACGCAACTTAGTTACATGTGATTTGCAAATTTGCAAGGGTACCAAGTTCCTTTCTGTTCTAGAGCAGTGCCACCGGGTCAGATCAAATACATTCTAGGCAGGTGTCAGTGAGAAATGAGTCGTAAAGGTTTTGTTGGAGAGTGCATGGAAATCAGGCAAGAAAAGTAGCGTGAATCAATTGGCTGGATTGGAGATTTCAGAACAGTCTGCATTTCATATTGAATGACATAGCGAGTAGCTAATGAAGTGCATACCAATTACTGTTCTTTGACCTTTGAAGCTAAAAGGGAGGGAAGGAAAACGATATTGGCAATTGCAAACAAGTGACAATGCATACCTGAACAGCCTTTTTCTTTCCTTTGCTGTTTTATCACAAATCATATACCTCGCCACGATTCAGCTTGAAAATAATGACGATATTATCTCACTGTCCGTATTGATTTATGCCTTTTATGAGTCAACATGTAGCTTCTGTCTTCTCCACTGAAGTCTGCTATTCCCTAAAGGCATGTGACATTTTGGTCTTTGATCAAGGTAACCCGTTAAAGATGGGTTTGAATCACCTTCCATTGGTTCAACAAAACATACATACCGGGAGAAGGTTCAGCTCTCAAAACCGAGAGGAAAAAATATATTAATAGAATACTGCATGGGTCAGAATATCTTATCACACAATAAAAAGTCTCAAGTCGGCAGTAATACACAAATGGTGCAGCTATATGTTATTGTGGTAATATTATATTACAGCATATGTTATTTTCTAAATCTTAAAATCAACAGACGTCTGTTTTTCCCCATACCTTGTCTCTCCAACAAAACCCAATGACTTACAAATATGAGATCACAAGTGTTTTTCTCTTAAAGTTTTTTATTTTTATTTTTTTATTTGAATGCTTCAGTTATTGAATGCTTGTTGTTTGAGTTCCCGTTGCTCCTTGGTGGATTTTCTTTGACTTTATTTTCAATGTTTGTATCTCTACCTGGCCTCAGTTTCTTTATAAAAACTTCGAAATAAGAAAAGCTTAATGACATATTTTTGCACATACCTCTTAACATGGCAACATAGAATATATAGAAATACTAAAACATGAAAAATGAGTGGTGAAAAAAATGTGGAAAGGTTAGGCTAGTTATGAAAAACAGACTTATTAACATTTATGTCTTCTTTTTTTTAGGAAAAAGTGTGTCCCAAAAGGAGCAGAGGAAGGCAGCTTGTTTTTACAGTCCAAACACGCTTTATATTCAGGACTAGTTTTTGCTACCGCACTTTGAATCTATATTTCAAGCCACATCCAGACAACCCCAAGCTGAAGGCAGCACATGACAATCAATGAACCCCACTTCTTTTGATGCAGCGCACATTCAAATGTCAGCTCCCTGATCTCTGTTTATTCCTTACGGCTACGGATAAAACCTAAACAAAGGGGACATTCTGCATGTGTCTCTGCATACTGATCACTCACAAACTGATCCCTTCGTTGCAGACGTGTCAAGGAAGATAGTGCATTTTCATCATTCCGGTCCATCACCATTCACCTACATCAACACGAAGGCCTGAGAGACACCTCTTAGGAACTCTATATTGCTTGTCATTCTATTTGGAATTCCTGGAACCGTAGTGGATATTTTGGAACTTTTAGCGTGTCACCTCTGTGGTTAATTTTTTTTTTTTTTACCTGTGACCGCACTGGTAATGCAGACAAGTGTAAATGCTCAGGCCTCTCTTAAAACAAGATGCTTCTTTTGGGTTCAATCAATTAAAAAAATAAAAGCATCCTCATCTTCAAAAGAGTTTTCCATGCAGATCACTTGGAAGGCCAGTCTGTTTGTACTGTGCTAGATCTGCAAAGCTTTCATCCATGCAATAATAAAGAACAGCCCATCTGGTTGCCTGCATATAAACGGCGTTGGTTTCTCAGTTACTGTACTCATGAACGCTAGAGCTCACACGAGCTGAATTTGGGATGTCATTTGCAGATTTGCAGATTCTATGTCTGCACAATGTCCTGAATTTATTGTCTTCAAGATTCACCTGTTCTGAATAAGCTACCCTAAAATTTCTCATTCTTAAATCCAGATTTGCATGATTTTTAAGAGCAGGACTTGTCGCTGTAAGACCCCAGTCTCCTCTGCAATGAGCCAGGTTTGCTAGCGCCCAGCTGCCATGCCTGTGCCTGTGATGGCTGTGAGCAGTGTCAAGTCCCTGTACTGGGAGGTGTTCCCCCCAATGCCCACCCGTCGGGTTTACTGCACCCCTGTCTACCAGGATGGTCTGCTGTATGTGTTGGGGGGCTGCAGCGAGACAGGGCTGCCTCTGGACACGACCGAGGTGCTGGACGTGGTCACTCAGACCTGGAGCCCCTTGCCCCCCATCCCCACTGCCCGAGCGGGTGCTGCCGCTGTCTCCTTGGGTAAGAGGCTCCTGGTGATCGGGGGGATGGACGCTGAGCAGAGACCCCTGGCTTCTGTGGAGATCTACAACACAGACGAGGGGAAGTGGGAGAAGAAAGCCGGTGTGGGGCAGCCATCAATGGGCATCAGTGCCGTGGAGAAAGGTACGTTTGTAACCTCTTCACAAACACTGACTCTACCCACCATTGTTTATACTTTGTAAATGCTAAATAGCTCATATTATTGTAGAGCAAGCTATACAAGTAACATTTGCTTCTTGAAATATTTTTAGGAAGCCTTAATTGAGTATTTACTGCAATGTGTAATGCTTCAGTGATAAGGGTCAAT
This sequence comes from Acipenser ruthenus, assembly GCF_902713425.1. Lineage (NCBI taxonomy): Eukaryota > Metazoa > Chordata > Actinopteri > Acipenseriformes > Acipenseridae > Acipenser > Acipenser ruthenus. The sequence continues at coordinate 12,601,894 of NC_081204.1, forward strand.
GGCAGCCTATGTTAGTGTATGGTAGCACAGCGGCAATGTTGACATACCAGTGATTTATAATTAGGAATCCATTTGCTGCGGAAAAACACAGATTTTCTATGCTGTCAGAATTTTTTACACTGGGGGTGGGGCAAAAAGGATGCAAGGCTTTTTTTGGTTGTTTGATAACCAAATCAATACACTTATTATATATAATCATCAATACAGGCAATTGTGCTTTAAATTTACGTTAACATACTTGTTCAATAAAACTGCTTCTGGTGAACGAGGCGCACTGTCAGTGTCACATTCATATTGAAACGTAGCTGCAGTTTACTTCAGGATCCAGTGCATTATTACGACTGAACAAGCTGCCAAAAATGATCATGTTTAAAGTACAATGGTAAGTTTGTTTATATTATTGATGGATGGGCACTGGTGAGCTTGTAACTTCCTAGAATTTAAAAGTGTACCAAAAAATACTTCCTGTGTTATTCAATAGTACTGTTTGTGTATCTTATAATGTGGGGGGGCTCCGTTTTAACCTTTTATTTTAATTGTGGAATAACGCAGATAAATTTTTTTTTTTTGTCAGAATTGCGGAAAACTAGGATCCCTGATAATTACATTCTTGCACTATATCATGACCACATTGGTATAAAACTTTCTCACTTCAGTTTCACCAGCATCACCCCTTTTATATATTTCATTACTTCCTTGACTCAGTTTTGCATATATCTAAAGAACCACTTGACCAATTGTGATGAAGCTTGCTCGGACATTTCCATCTGGATGTAGGTCAGATGCACATTTTTATTTACATGTTCATAAGTCATGGTGATCTACATGCTCATGTCAACGAGATCATTTTGTACTCAATGCCATGGTGGGGTATGAATGTCACTGACACACTCTACTGTGAAGCCCTTCATCAGGAACTTCATCAGGTCAATGAAATATATGCACTGACTGAAACCTTTTTAAACACAGGAGTCTGAATGCCTGTCGGAGGAATCGGATTTAGGTCACAGTCAGTGGTTAACAGATTATAGAAATAATTCATAAGAAGTTGTGGTACTTTAACCTTTAAAGCTGAAACTGACACCATAAATATGACATATGTCAGTATTTTTGGTATTCAGTTTAAAAAGATCCTTGGTGAATCAAGCTGTCTCTGTTAATGAGGCTCGCTTGTATTGTAAAAATCAATGCTAACATTCCAGAAGAGTTCTCAAATGTCTTTTCGCATACTTTAGTTAATAGTATTCTGTCAGAACTTTTAGAGGTTATTTTAACATTCTTGTAAGGGAACATCAATCTGACGTGCCGAAGAATTCAAGTTTTTAAATGTAATATTTTAATGGAAAAGAAGTCCATCCTTATTTTTTTGCTAAAGTACATTATAAAAAGGGAAATAAACTAGAAATAGACAATTATGAGAGCGCTTTTGTCGTGTATAGTAAAAACAGAATCACTGGTTAATTGGATCCACAGCATATTGTAATCAGAAATTGCATTCCCTTTCCAAAAAAATAAAAATACTGCTTTATGAATACACTTTGATCAAGATTAATGCTGGGAGAAATATTTGAATATTTTAAAGAAACACTGCTTGAAATGTATTTGTTCATATAACAGAATTTCCAAATGACTGTATCAAAAAGATACCATGCAAAGGAAACCAAACCCTAAATGACATCTGCAATAAAGAACACCCTGTACTGTACAGGACAGTGCTTCCCTCCTTGCTTTGTGGAGGTAGACCTAGGAGGTAGACTTCTGGCAGAACTAAGGAGACTCCTCTTTACAAAGAGTGGTGAGGGTATGGAATGGGCTGCCTAGTCATGTTGTTGAAACAGAATGACTTGGATCCTTTAAGCACCAAATTTGTTCTGAGATTAAGAAACTTTTTTTTTTTTTTCTGTTTAATTGTACAAATTATACTTTTGTTTTCCAGCTAATTCAAATTTGAATACCTGTTTGGATTCAGAATTTTTTTTTAACATGAAACATGAAACATGACCACATACACATTATAGGTGTAGTTTCCATACCATTTCACTGTAGATTTAGACCTAACAGTTTTCTACCATACTCAAAAAGAAAAAGAAATGAAAAAAATGAAAATGCTTTTCACACAACTGAAATAATAATAATAATAAAAAAAACCACAGACACACTTTCTTAGATCAGTCTGTCAGATCAGTGTGTGCTACATATCAAACAAAGGTGGTCTATCCAACACTGTACAGTATATGACCTGCTTTATACGTTTGAATCCTTTTTTTAATTCAAGTTTAGTATTGTTGACAGAGGCCTTGAGCTGACTCGACCCAGCTTTCAACATCACTATCGAGCATTCAGCTAACAAAGTGTCAAAACACTGCCCTCCAGCACTGCAATAGCTAATACAGAAGCAAACCAGTTATAGTGCACATGTCCTTTTACACAGACACACACATTCCACCTGACTGATTTGCAGAGCATTGCTGTTGCCAGGCAACAGGTGTGTGGGGAATGACCTAGGAGCACAACAAATACATTTCAAGAATGACGAAGGCTGGTTTTGTTGATGCTGCTGTTGACTTCTTCAGCCACCTTTCAGAACCCCCCCCCCCCCCCCCCCCCAGGCTATTTTAAAGATGTTAGTGAATCTTAATAGCAACGCTGATTTCCCTGAAGAGTGAGTTATTGAGCCCACACCACCTCACCCCTTGTACAAGTCTCTGAATGCTAAAAGCCAGAGCAGTAGATTGGGTTTATTAGACTGACTGTCATACATACGGACACTATAGTGTTGAATAGGTCTCTTTGTATTTAACAGAAACCGGTGTACAAAGACAGATCTATTCACATTAATGTAGAGGACTTTTTGTCTAATTGGGATGGAACTAGGTAAGGGCATTCCTTAGCTCCTGAGAGTAACAGAATGTGGGATATGGAGAAGCCGCTCTGTACTTTAAGTTAGTACGTCCTGTAGGGCACCACTTGTTGTGTAACAGATGTCACAATGTGTAGTTTGGTTGAGAGGAACGCAAAGCAAAGCTGAGTTCTGGCTGTTCAAAGTGTGCAAAATGATGTCTCTTATAAAAAGACATTCACATGACGTATTGACTTTTTATAAGTCATTAAAATATCATTTGTACTGCTGTTTATCATATACAAAAGATTGACAAATGCGTAACAGTGATTGATTTCTTGTATGTGATTTAAAATGACATACATAATAAGTAACACATACATTTTTCCCTATACCTGGAACTGTTCATCCAATTTCAATAGAACTCTGGTATGAACATTCCTCAGAACAAGGTGTTAAAGGTCCAAATCTTTGCATTTTTGCAATCTGTATGTTCACTGCTTGGTTTTGACAGCAAAGGCCATGCAATATTAATGAGCTAAACAGCGACAGATCTGAAAAACAAACCCTTACATCTGCATTATTGATAATGGATATTTTTGCAGCCATACCTCCTCAGATAGGGTGACCAGGCATGACCGGGACAGGCCCCTTCATCTCCATCAGCGGTGTCCTGACAAAGACATCCTTGCATTGATTATGTAAATAATCATATGGTTCCAGAATAATGTTTTTCAAATAGGCTGTTACCCTCAATTAAAAGTATGCAAGATGATAGAAATGAAAGCAATACATATGGTTAGAACATGTATTTAAACATGGACGAGAATTAGAAACAGAAGGTGCAGTGGTTGTGCTGCAGTTGGAAGTTGTTGTTTTTTGTTGGTTTAATGTGAAAACAGTAATAGTGATTAAAGGACTATAGTCAAACAAGAAGCATGCTTTAAACAAAACAAAAAAAAACCTATGGGCTTTAGAAATCTGGTCACCCTAACCTCGGAGCCTGATCTCCTCAGATCTCCAAAGTTATGGACAATGAAAAATGTCTTTATGACATGAAGTATTTTTATTGGGATGAAGCAATGATCATTATTTCAGCACAGATTACTGTCTTGCAAACCCTCAGGGGAAAAAGACAAAAGACAATACAGTGAAATAACAGTGAAGTGCATCCCTGTTCCTGACAAGAACAGAGCGCTGCATACTGACTGACAGCTCATCTCTTCCACTATGACGACAGCCTGGATTCTCCCAGACGCCTGTTTTAGTCGTGCTTATATATAGATACTATAAACATGCTAAGTTACATTTTAGTTGCAAGTACATGTTTGGTAGACAGTGTACTGAATATTAGAACAGAGCTGCACTTCATCGGCAATCTTGATAATAACTGGAAGAGAAGTGTTGATCGGCACAAGATGAGACACAAAAGGTCATGAAGGAATGGTCTCCAGAACAATTTAAAATCGCCCATCGTCTCGAATTGGTGCTGACCAACATCTTATCAACAGTGTTATGGGAGGTGCTTCGGACAGATTATCCGACCCCTGTACAGTATGTCAAAGCATTTTCAATGCTGTTATTATCTGACCTACACAACACGTTATTGGATCCTCAGCTGATGCACCATCCTTGCACTAGTGCACTACTAATATGTCATTGTAGTTGTAACCTCTTGCATCCTATTTCATATTGTATTTTAGTAGTATAATTTGCACTTACTGTAAACTATACTGTATTTAGATAGCAGTTTTGCATTGTAGCCCTGTATTGCCCTGCAACACCTGTAAACCGTCTTGGATAAAGGCGTCTGAGAAATAAATAAAAAATAATAATTTGATTTACTGTGGCTGGCAATGGTATTTTTATTCACAGTTAAAGAGCTGGTATTGATTTGTATTCATAATGAAACATCACTGTTTATCTTGAAAGGGCACTGCTGTAGGCGGAGTGTGTAAAGAGCAAGAAAGAATCAACAATGAGGGGCTGAGCTCCATGTGGAGAGAGGGGTCTTGGGCCTCCCAGTTTTGTAATCAGTGGTGACCTCAGTGAGAGCCACTGCTCATCACCTTGGGAGAAGGGTGGTTTATTCCTGGGCTTTCATGATGAGATACTGCATAACTAGGCCTGCTCTTTTCAACATTTATTTTTCAGGGGCTTGCACAATGTGTTAGTAAATCACTCCCCTTTTAGAGTAACATCATTGAGGGTTCTTTTTTTTGAACATTATAACACTTGTTAATTGTGCAACGGGTTGCGGGGTCTTTGCTATTGAATGTGGACATTTTAAATGGATTCTTTACTTCTGACCAGCAACTGATGAAATGGAGATATCCAAGCTAAGGAAAATCACAGCAAATGCAACGATCCTATTTGAAGCTTTCCTATCTCTGACTATACCAGTATCTCCGCCACAGTCAATCACGGTGTGTTGTCAAGTCAGCTGCTCAGAAATAACTCCTAAACTGAAAGAGGTGAAACATGTTGTTTATTAACAGGTTTCACTGTGTTCCAATGAAGAACTCTAGTAAATGAAAATGCACAGAACTTTGTACTAGTTCTTCAGGCTTTGTAGCATTGTGGAGATGGGTCTGTATCTTTTAGTGGGTATTGTAGGAAGAAATATCAATGGCTGATGGGATCATTGACTGAAGTAATAAAGACTTTGATCTTCGTGCTGCATGATGTTAATAAAGCCAGTGTCTGTAATCCATCTATATCAGTATATACCATCTACATCAGTTTGGTTAGGAATGACTTAAAAGCTGCTAATGCTGAAAGTATATATTTTTTTTATTGAAGGTGATTCTGTGTTTGTGTGCTTGGCTTGGTTTTCAGTGTAGGAGAAACTTGGCTGTTGCACTGCATTGATAATCCTAAATGAAGTTTGTCCCTTTTATAATTTACCTCATATTATTTAGAAACGTGTCTAGATTCCCCTTAACACATGGCTGGTTTCACAGGCCCTGCTTATAACTAATATTGGACTAATGTTATTTTAAAGTAGTGAAACTGGTCTGTGAAACCAGTTGAAAGTCTCTGCACAGGACCATTATTACTCAGTAATGAACCCAGAGTTGACTTGATAAGTAAGTAGTACAATTCTCCAGAATTCTGCAGTAACCGTGCCCCTTGTCATTTTGTAAATCAGTATTTTATCTAAGAAACGCTTTCTTCAAAAGAGGCCTGACTGAGTAATCAGAAATGCATGCAACCTCAGACTTCTCCAGCAAGATCTGTACCATCTTCAGACTGAATTCAGGGAGAAACGTTTCGACTTGTCAAAACACCTGTCATTGAATCTAAGTTTCTTTTAGTATTTCCAAATTCAGTGCTATTGAGTGTTTAATAGTTGGATGGATGTGCCTCTTCGGACTAAATCAACTTTAGTGCATTTGTTTGTCGCTTCGGCTTCAATGAATTATTCAGTTCAGTGCACTGACAGCCTACATTTTCACTTATCCACAGTATGAACGAATACAAAACAAATAGCACTGTAAAGTGCTTTGATTTGAATTTTGCTACAGTGTACAGTTCATGACAGTAATCTAGAGCAATGACTATAGTTTGGGTGTTCTGCCGTTAATCTTTTTTTTTTTTTTATAACTCTTGTTATATTGATTTGGATGCAGTAACACAATTTGTGTAGTTTGAGCAATATTCTTGTCAAGTCGTGTTAAAAATTTTTGTGTTGAAATCTTCCGTGTTTGTGTGGAATGGATTTTTTGCGCAACTGTAATGAACGCTTACATGAAATTGCAAATAAATCATGTTCATGTCAGAAACTAGCAATTTGGTCACATACATCTTTACAGTAATATACAGACATACAGAATACTTTTGGAATTATTATAATAAGCGATGGGACACATTATCATCCATTACTGTCCCTATGCTCAGCTGTGCAGCATGGCTATTTTCAATGTGCACAGACCCTTGTTCGGGGGGCTGGTTGCCACAAAACAGCTTATCAAATGCAATGGAAACAATTTGGCTGACTTCACTAGATCCTATAGAAGGCGACCTTCCTTTTCTATTCATTTTAAAAGCACTTTGCAGCATGTAGCTATGTGGTGCTTTTGGTCATAAATCAAATAGACAATGTTTTGGCTGGTGTCTTAGTTTAATATGAAACGTGTGGCACCAGAGGTTAAAACTGTTGAGTTTTACTGTAGACTCCTAATTTTAGAGGATCAAAGCATACAGGTGTGTACAGAATGTGAAGCCAAAAGCTCAAACCATTTAGGGCTACATTTATTAAGTTTTGGCTGCAGGGAATAAGAAAACAGTTCATTTTCTAGGAACAAATCATCTGAAAAACACTCTGGGCTGTTTACTATATTTCTAGCTTGAAAAATCAATAGTTTATTTTTATTTCAGAGTATAGATCTATCCCAATAAATCTACTTATTTTATATAGTTGCAAAGTTTTGAATGCTATTGGTTCTGTGTCACAATACACACATCTCTATACTTTTTCATGTAATGAAGGATCACTATTGATTGATACACAGGGAGTCATTGCACCCCTTAGCTCAGTTCCTAGCCAGTCATCTACATGATAATCACATTTGGCACAAATGGATGGTCATGGAGTATGAATCTCCCTGCCTTAGAGGGCAGTGTTGTGAGTGACTGGCAGAGTGCAAAATGTGTAAAAGATCAAGCTGCTTGTTTAATTTGGAGGACAAAACGATTAAATAATGGAATATGTAATTAACTTCTATGGCACAAATTCAGATTCTCTGCATATAACTTTACATGCAAGCACAAGTATATCGCTGTCTCTGGGGATATGTATCTATATGGATGAGTTTTACATATATCCAGATGACTGCTTATTCTATGCTGATGAAACTTTAGTGGAGTTATTAAGAGCATCAAAATCTGGGGATCTAAGGAGTCCTTCTCTCTCTTTATGTACAAATGTACTGTATGTCTAGAGAGCCACTCATCCAATAGTGATTGAACTTGGTTACAACATTTATCACCACAAGTTATTGAGAGGATCACTTTTCAGGAGGTCTGCTCAAGGATCAGGTCAGAACAAACCAACAGCATGACAACAGCATAATCCAGCCCTCATAGGGGTAGCGCAGTGGGAAGAATAAACTTTGCTATATAAAAGCCTAATAATCTCTGTTTCAGTAAACACTCAATGTATCCTGGAGGACACGTTGAATGTAGTTGAAGAAGCTTGACTGTTGGGTCCTAGGAAAGTTTTTATGGGCCTTGTGGAAGAGTTGGTGCACTCCAATGTGTTTCTGTGTTGGAAAGGAAATGTTGGCTCGGCTTGGGTTGTTGTAGCTATACAATAAATTAATACAGCCTCCTTGGCATGATGAACTCAGTAAACCAAGCTGCACGACTGTGTAATTTACACTTCTTACACTGCTGTTACTGGCAACCAAGATCCAACTAGAGCCGCTAGTTTGTCGCCATGGCAACGACCCTCCGTTTCTTTGGAAAACAGTTGCTATGGGCAGGTAACTAACCCTTTCTGATTTCATTTTTATTGTTTTATTAATGACTTCTATCTACGTCATGAACTGTATTTAACTTTTGGTAGTTGCTGCATGTTCCGAAAATAAATTCCTACTCTAGGTTGTGGGGGTTATAAGTAAGGTGTATAGAAAATAGACGTGATATACCACAAGCATTACACTGTAGGTTAGGTGTATTGACCTTTATCACCAATTATGTTAGCATTTTGACCATGGTATACAAAGCATTAAAAGACATTTTAATAAATGTACATATTATTTGAGTATCACTGGAGATATAAATACTCCTAGAGTATCCGTTACCTTTTTTCTCTACAGATAATTCGGAAGATATTATCATGAAGATATTTTTTTCCTGTAGACTAGACTGTCTCTTGAGGGGTCAATATAAGCAGGTTTGAGTGTATCCGAATACCCTTGCTGTGGGTTTATTACCACTGGGTTGATATAGAGGTGGTTGCTAAGAGCTGATATTCCCTATTGTTCTGAATGAGAGGTGTGGGCTGTTTTCTATTCAGCTCTTTTACTTTCTAATGAAGTGGTTTTGGTAATAGAGACTCATGAGACTGTCAGTAGGGTTTAGGGGTATGTGACTGTTCCACAATGATTATCTCAGTTCTTTATTGAGTCTATATTGAAGTTTGTCCTTCAGAGAGTAAAATGCAATGAACTAGTATGATACATGGGAAGATGTAATGCAGTCTTAGTGTAATTGTAGTATGCTACATTGTAGTATAAGTCATGGTACAATATTGAAAAGTTTAATCAGACCATCATATCAGTGCATCTTTTTTAAATGACTGATTTTGTAAAAAGCAACAGATTACCAGACAGTACAGTATGCTTACTGATATCCTACCTATAGAACATGGAAACATGTGTGGAGTGAACAAAATATGTCATGAAAAACAATGACGTACAGTATTGTTGTCATGGGCAGTGTGCGGGAGAAGGACAGTCAATGGTGTTTATTATCGGCGTGGCCACCTGTGACATGAATATTATATGTCGTTGTTTTTCATGACATATCCTCTATGTCAAGGGCGTAGGTTTGGTTTGAACATTGGTGGGGACACAATTTTTTAGGGGGGCGGAGTCACGGTCGCTAGGGGGGTTCGGGGGCATGCCCCCCCAGGAAGAAATTTTTTAGGAGACAGCTGTTAAATGGTAACTTCTGGTGGCTTGAAATGAATGCTGGACATGAATCGAGGACAATCTGATTGACATGAAGTTGGCTGGTATACACTTAAAACACTAGGATAAAGTGGCCGTCCTGGAAGCTGGTTTGACATCCCTGCTATAGAATTACTAATAACCTGAATTATAACCTTACTGTAAGCTACCAATACCCCTGCCGCTACAAGCATGCGCACATGCACGCTCACGTGCTCTGCCTGTCTCTCCTGTGTCTGTGCTGCTGCTCCTACCTGGGTGCACTGCTTCATTCACCTGATAAAATAATAAATTAATGCATGCCATATAGAGAGAAAATATATGGCTATGCTAACTTTATTTGCTGAGTATTACTATACAGCATTAGCCTACTATCATATCACAATGTGCCTCAAACAATAATATATCTCAAAACTGAGTCTAACACTTTCCCTGTTATAATCACTAAGCCATTACAGACCTCACCTGCGACCCTGTTGCAGGTTGCACTGCTTCACTCTCCTGATAAAATGATAAATTGATGCATGCTGTTTAGAGAGAAAGTATGACTCTGCTAACTTCATTAGTAAATTATTTTTACATTTGCTATGAGAATCATTATCAATTGTGTTTATTACTTTAATAACATCTTCCTACTTACACTTTGACTTTTTGTAAAAAATACTTCCTTATGTCCATCTTTCTTTTTTTGGCTGCTATTCTGCTTTAGTCACCTAAAGCCAAATTGAAGTGATTAGCTAACGTTAGTTGATTGACGATATCAAAACATGCTCACGCACACTCACACTCTCTCTCTGTCACACACACACACATAATGATTAGCTGTGAAACAAGCTAGCTAGCCACCAAGGACGTTGGGTTAGCACCTAGCAATGGGTCGCTAACGTAATAAACGTACTTACCTACCCATTAGGTAGGTAGGTAGGTTTATTCACTCAAACTATGTTGCTGACGACCTGACAATACCTTCAGCCCCGGCACCTGGCTTTCATTCAGTCAGTGGCTCACACTTATATCAGACTGACCGGCAAGTGGCAACTTCAGATGAGCGTCTTTCCAGAGTCCAGCCCAAGCCAGCGGGTATCAACCTTTTTTTACTCACGCCCCACTGAAATTTATTTGTATATCTGCCGTGGTCCACCAAAGTGTTCGCTTTATACACACACGATACAAAAATATCAAGCAAGGAGTAAGTTAGTTACAAAGGGAGGAAGGAGGAGGATAGAAATAATGTGACAACGCATTAACCAACAAACACAAACTAAATATCGAATTACACCGATTATATTTATTCTTATTTTTTAAAATAAATGTGAAAATTGTGGCACAATATACACCATTTAAGAATGACTAGAATTTTTTTTTATTTTAAACCCGGATATTTACCTTTCAAATTAGCGGGGGTTTTTTTGTTTGTTTTTTGGAGGAGGGAGGAGTAACAAGGGGAGCGTGAGAGAGTTAACCCTTTGTGGAGCGGATAAAATGACTTGACAAAAGACGTTTCAGATTTATCAAAATTATTGGTAGGGACAATTCAACGGTCCCTTGACATTGGTAGGGACATGTCCCTACCGTCCCTAGCTAAATCTACGCCGGTGCTCTATGTATGTAATGCGGAAGTGATAATGGTTCACAAAGCTCTCTATTTCAAACTGCCATGAGCAGGATTTTTTATATAAGGAAAAAAATAAATTAAAAAAATATTAAGAAACAACTACAGACTTCTTACAAGCTGCTAAATTAAAGAGTTCTCCTTCGATTTATTCGGTGCGTTTTACCTTTCTAAAAAAAAAAACTGTGATGGCTTGGAGTTCAAGATTTTGGCGTGTGATGAAACTTGTTCAAGCAGATTGCTGTCACCAACCAGGAAGTGTGAAATCACTGAGGAATGAGAGCACTGCACCCCAGGTTTCATTGCCATCCCCTGAGGTGTTGAATAGAATTGGGACACAGGCAGAGAATGCAGCATCTGTCTGGTCTCATGAACTGCAACAGCTGTCAAATTCGATGCTTCGATTGAAAGACAGCTGCCAATCTGCCAGTGCGTATATACCAGTGAAGCAGAAAATAACACGAAATACTGACAACTAAAAAAGTGTCAGTGCAAGAGCACAATGTCGTCTCAGGTCCCACTATTGGAGTGGCTTAAATGGTTAGCATAGAGCTGAAGTAGCAAGCCTCTCCAAACACTGTGTTCTCAATGGACGGCCACAGCAGTGTTCAGAGTGGCTAAAATCCAAGACAGGGTTGAGGTTTTATATAGTATAAAATATTGCTGTATATTTCCTTTTGAGGTACATTTTAAAGTTAGTTAGGGGCTTGTTAATAGGTACCACAAAGAAGACAGTAGATGCATTTAAACAACAGAGTTGGCCTGTTTTTATTTTTATTGCTTCACAGAATTAAAAAGATATTTCACAACGAAACAGTGAAGCCTCCTCTTCCTGGTCTGATCCACATTTGCAGTGTTTAATACAGGCATTCTGCAAGCCAGTGTATGCCTAGATCAGGGATGAGCAACTTTGAGATAAATCCACTATAAAGCTTTGGTGGGCCATACTTTTGTTTAGTGTGCATAGTGAATAACTTGGCATGTTAATAAACAATTAACCATGTAGTAATAGTTTAGACCTGTAAGAGCCCCCGAATCGGTCATCCACATTGAAAAAGGCACTTTATCAGAACTGGGCTGCTAGTTGTCCATCTGTGGTGTAGATCACTGGGAAATCAGCATTCTGTTTTATGGTCCTTCAGGAGTACAGATGATACAGAACTTTAAAACTATCATCAGTGGTCAATGGTAAAACAGAGAGGATCCAGAAACAGGACTGTAATTGCAGGACCACGGTGAGCAGAGGGGGAGCAGAGGGTAGCCTGGATCAGCACCTTCAGCAGGGTCTACTTTCAGGACACAGCCCTCTGGAAAACTGACACACTGCCAAGACTCAGAAGGTTAATATGGCAGAGACTTCATGAGGTGACTGCTCTCTTACATGGAACGTAGTGGCACCAATCACCCTCAATCAAGTGCATTCACTTTCAGACAAACCATGGCTGATTTCACAAACCCCGGCTAGCCCCATCACTGTGCTGCTTCTGCTCTGAGTGTGACCAGCCCAGTTAGTCAGGCTGTGTTGTGAATGGGAGCCATGTTATTGAAACTGTACCACGTCTTGTTATTGCTGCATAACAGGATTTGGGATCTCAGTAAAATAAATGGCAAAGAGATTTGTCATATAAAGTGCTGAATGTTACCTGCAGCTATGGCCAAAAGTTTTGCATCACCCTATAGAATTAACACATTTTGCTTCATAAAGTCGAATGAAACTGGCTGAATAATGTTACTTTAGCATATTGAATTACATTCTGCTTTGTAGCTTTCCATATACTTGACAAAAATAGAAAAAATGTGACATTTGGAAATCTAACATGAAATACTGTACTACTATTATGGCTTCCGGTAGACTCTTGTGATTTCATTTTGTAGTTTATTTGATTACGTGATGTAAAATAAAATATCTAAATTATGTTCAAATAGCTTTTCTTCCTAAATGATGTCTCAATCCTTCAATTCTAGGTGATGCAAAACTTTTGGCCATAGCTGTACAGTAGTCATATCAAGAACCACCGGAAAGGGATGTTAAACTTGATGAAACCAGTCGTTTTGACCTCCGTTTCAGAGCCCCTGCAGTTGTGAGCTGTGAAACGCCAGCTTGCCACATACGGTGAAATGGTCCATTAGAACGCATTGGATCCCTGCATAGCTGCTGCCAAACCATTTAAAAAATCCAATTCTGGGCTTCACACTAGCTGATTCATGAGAAGGGAACACAACTGCTTAAATAGGCTGTTCCTCATATTTCTATAACATATAAAAGCTGCATCTCCCTGATCCGTAGAGGGCTGGTAGAGGCTAGGTTGGTAGGTGTTTCCATATATGAACTACACAGTTTTGCTGCAGATATCCAACCCTAACTTCCCTGAAGGTATTAGAGGTGGTAATTTCCGATGAATCTCATGATCACATTCCTCTAGAACAAAATAAAATCTTTACAGACTCCTCACATTGACTCAATGTCATCATGACTGCCCCTGGTGGCTCTGCACTGTATTGACAGGTAAACATCTTGTCAAATGTATTGTGATTGATCTTGGCTAGTCTCCTTGTTCCATCAGGATTGTGAAGTGGAACTTTCAGTGTGTTCAAAGTATTTGTCTCCCTTGTTGGCTCAAACATTTCAGACACAATCATAGCCTCTATCACTCCCCTCCTCGCTACTCCACTACTAGCCTACTAGCCTACAGATGCCTTGACCAGACTGCATCCAGCTACCTCCAGACCCTCATCTCTCCCTACACCCCCACTCGACCTCTCCGCTCCGCCTGCACTAGAAGACTAGCTCTACCTCCGCTACGCTCCCCTGCCTCCAGAGCCCGCTCCTTCTCCACCCTTGCTCCGCAGTGGTGGAATGACCTTCCTACAGATGTCAGAACTGCCCAGTCCCTGACCACATTCCGGCGCCTCCTTAAGACTCGCCTCTTCAAACAGCACCTGTAGAACTCCTCTGTTTGTATCCTGGGACACCATCACCCTTCATGTAAATGTGCTTTATTTTGCTCTTATCTGCCCCCTATTTTACTGCATTTAATCCTGTACTTCAGAATACTGTAATCTGCCAAGTGTTTAACCTGTAGTACTTTGTATTTAATCACATCCTGATGTAACTATCACTATTTAATCATATCCTGATGTCACAATCACTATTATCTGCTGTATTATTGAATTGTGGTTTGTCACACTTGTACTTTGCTTGAACAAAAGTTATTGTATTTCTTGCTCTTATTGTATTACTTGTATTGTAACACTTGAAATGTATTTGCTTACGATTGTAAGTCGCCCTGGATAAGGGCGTCTGCTAAGAAATAAATAATAATAATAATAATAGTGAAACCAGCTTCATGTCACCCCTGCTAATGTCACACTTCACATATTATCACCACTTTGTAATGTCCTGGCCAGATTGAAATAGGAGTCAGTGTGCGCACACTTCTGATAATATGAATTCAGTTATTATCACGCTTCGCTAAATATCAATCAAATTTATCATCCATGCAACCGATTTTCCTCCCACTTAATATCATTTCAAACTGCGGGCACGTATATTGAAATTTACAGGGTACGGTACACGGTCACCTTTCTAGACATGCAGCTAATGCACAGTGTGCAACGTCTGATCTAACTTTGGTGTTTGGTTTAGTGAGCATTCAAATTCAAATGGAAAAGTCTCAGAAACTAAAAAATTGAGACATAACCACAAAGGCAGAAATAAAATAGAGAAAGGAGAAAAAAAAACGACCGACACATTTTCTTTGCTTTGGGAAATGACTCGAGACTACTGTATGAACCTACATGCCAAATCATTTTAGAAAATGCCTTTAGTAAAGTTACCGTTCAAAGAAAAGTACAAAAAAAGAACCGGTAGTTATGTGACAGCGGCCATTGGTTTCATAGCCAGGTTATTAGTGAAGTGATAATGTTGGCTCTTTTTATGGTCATTATTTCTGCCCAGTCCTTTTAAAGTGATAGTAAGAGGGTTTGACTGTATTGGCTATTTTAAATCATAATAAAGTATTACTATATAAAAACATTTAAAAACTATCCTATTTTGAAGCAAGTGCAAAGACATTTTCTGAGAGGAATAAAGTAACTAAGTGTAGCATGCAGGACAGAGACATTAAAATGTTCTTCTAAGTAACTGCCTGCTAGTTTTGTTGAGCCTCCTCGTGAGAGAAGCTTATAATTGTCATTACATATACGCTGCTGCTTATAAGTTATCTGAGATACCAACTTCATATTTTCTCACTTAGGTTTTATTTCCTGTGTTGACCAGTAAAATGAACCATTTAATTGCCTGCTTTGTTTTAACCTCCAATGATGCGGCCTACACACTTTGAGATACTGTCTTTACAGTTTGTGCACAGCTGTTTTCTGTGATTCCATGAGTCAAGTTCCATTACAGGGCCTCTGTAGTAAAAATTAACTGTTTCACTTCCACATTACTTTAACCAATGACACAGCATTCTGTTATTCTCTCAGTCCAGTTTAATTTCCTTATATTTCAACATTTCAGTACCTTTTTCAAACCCCCATCTTTACAAATCCTACCAACTCCTACCCTTGCACTATGAAACCATGGGATGCTTGGTTTTAATTCACAAAAACACTTGTGTCTTTTACAGCCCTTGTGAAATTGCCTCAAAACATTCAAAGGTATTGGAAAGCAAAACAGCAACAAAAAAAAGACTTTTAAGATTTCACTTAAAGCTATGTACTCTTGACATAAAAAAGACAAGCAGGACTAAGTGCCATTCAGTCAGTGCTGAAGGTGGTTCATATGGAAGTTAGTAGGAAAAAAAAACATTTGGTTACTTAGCTGCCTTGTCATGAAACAATAGGCAAAAACGTATCTTTGAAGGAATTTAAGTGTGAAATCGACAATCATGAGCATGTTTTTGCAAGTGTTTTTTTGTAATGATGTTTCTGAACTGTGTGCGTGACTGCGCCGTGTTTTAACTTGTAGATGTGCTTGATGGCGTGATGTGGGCTGTAAGTGGTTTGGATATTTTTTCAATGTGAGCTAAATAAAAGTAAACTCTATACAGTAAAAGCTAGCTTTAAACCCACTTCAGTAAAAAGACCATCTTACAATTAAGGCCATTTTAGATGTGCTTCTTGTGATGGCAATGTAAAGTCGCCTTCAGTGTTAATTCTTTATTCTGTATGGCCAACAACAAATCAAGCCTCAATAACCCAGAGGTGCCAAGGGGGAGCAATTGGCAAGAGAGAGATTTACAATATAACACAATAACAGCACATGCCCTCCTGTCAAGGCACCAGCCTCTTTGGTGGATCAAACAGCGAACTCAGCATATTGGAGGCATTCTATTGGTTCGTAGAACAAGAATGGCATTTGCAAGAACTATCAATCTATAGCTGTTTGTCTGTCTGTATGTTAATAGTGCTTATTTTGAATGTACAGCCAATGTGGAGAACAAGTATCATTGACATGCTTTTTTTTAAAGAATCAACGGGAACACACATGCTCTAGGATCTGAAGAGTTAAACATGTTTTGTTGATGTCAGTTTATTTGGCATCAGCTGTTTTTAATTATACAGGGAGCCAGCTTGAATAAGAAACAGCTGCTCTGGATAATAATGCTTAACCCTTTAATGCCTATTTCTGTGTCACATATGATAAAATGCTTAGCCACCCCTCTATATTTTTTTTTAAATCCAGTCTCACAAGCCAGAATTTTTCATTTGCAGTAAATTGCATTGCCAGACAGGGCGGGAAAAAAAGGTGTTTTCTACAATAACTAGAATCTAGTTACATAAATGTAGTAGCCTTTCTCATTTCAAAAATGCTTCTGCGTTACAGGGTTAAAATGTAGTATAAACATTTTATTTTCAAATAAAAATACCTTGTTGCTAATGTTTGCAAATTACAGGGTTAATCCCTGCAGGAGCATTACACGTCTGTTCTGGACACTGATTGGTTGGGCCATTGAAATAAGTCTTGGGAACCACAAGCCTAAACTGGATGAGACTTTGTATTGACAGTCAAGTCAAGTCATGTCCATTTCTTTTTTTCCCCTTTCTTTTACCTTATCACTTTTTTAAACTGTGAAAAATGCCCCCTCCTTACCACCCCTCCCCTCCTTTCAAAACGTGTATCACTTCTGCCTTACAGTAGCTTCCAATCCCCCACCATTGAAGCACATGGTGCTAACAAAAAATTCTAGTAAGTCTTACCTAATATGTATTGCCATTGCTTTGTATGTCTCAGGTAAAATAAATCAAACTCCCAATCACTCACTGCATTTTCTGTGATTGACATGTTTTCAATGACGACTAAGTTCCTTCCTGCAAACTCTCAAAGCTGAACATAAGAGCAGCACTGAAGAGTCTGCAAGGAGCGTTCAATAAATTTACTTTCAAACAGCTTCAAATAGATTACCATTAAAAAAAAACACCCAGCTGGGCAAGATTGAGTAACCCTTGACAGATGTGAGTGGCCAGATGCCACCTATATTTTACAAACAGTTTATACGGGAGACAGCTTGACAGTTCAGCCATTTAGACAATTATCAGTCCCTACTGTAAACAATGAGAACATTCAGCTTTAATTTAGCTGCTCTGGGAAGCAAGATTTCTGACCAGTTTGGAACAACACATAGGAAATTCAGGTCTCGTTGCCAGCTCGGAGAGGAAATTAAATAAAAACACACAAAAACCCAGAGCCTTATTACTTTAAAAGTCTGTTTCAAAGCTCTTTTCAAAATGGCTGCTCTAGTGCACTGAGGTTTGAGATCTGTCCTCTAAACCACTGCAGAAGAGCAATAAAAAAACCCAGAAGCATATCAAGTGCTCTGGCTTTTCTGTTCTATACCACATCATGGATTGTTATTGCTGTGTTACCTGTTTGACAATGTGGGCAATAATCCTTACACTATCAGTGCACTAGAGCGGCCATTGTGAAACAGACTAAAGTTATAAGTGTAAAAAATTGTCAGGATGTTAACAATGAAAAAAAAAGACAGGTACATTATTTAAACAGTTGTAGCAACACATGAGGACGTGTAACACTATATTTTTTGGAAACCTCGCTCCTTACTCTTTAATGTGCCTCTCAATTTCAAAACAATCTGACACCCCTCTAGCTCCAGACCTCTGACCTGCCTCCTTATACTTGCATTGCTGACAGTTATACACTTGCATAGTACCATCGGAAACAGACGGATAGGAATCGAGATATGTATAAAACCTACGCCACGCTTCGGAACAATATTACCTGCAACATCGGAACAAAAATTAACATGAGAAACCCCATTGACACTTGTGTATAAAAAGAACAGTATTATTAATAAAGTAATAGCAACCAATAATAATAATGAGGAGTTGTATTGAACAGTCCAATCAGAGAGATGGATGCAGTTACTGGGTGGAACAGGAATGATTAGCTGATTAACGTTTGGCAGTGTTTATGACAAGTAGTTGGAGAGCATACTCAGCGGAGTGACTGAAAGTGTAAGTTAAGTATGTAATTATCTAGATTTTAATAAGCTGTTTAAAATAAATGAGTCTTCTTTCTCATTAAATATTTGATATAGTCATGTTGTCAATAAAAATACATTTTTAAATATATGCCTATTTTCTGAAACCGGACTTCCGGTGTAGTTTTTATGAATTAGATGATGAGTGAGTGAGTGAGTGACGCTACTCAGGAAGGCGGGTCAAACAAGCTCTTCAATCGTAGCTCTGTCTCTGTCCCCTGAAAACATTAAATGAAAGTCTGATTCATTTTTGGACTTTGACTGGACAATCCGTTAATTGCCCAGTTTAGGGGTTTGCCCGTAACATATATAGAGTGTGTGTGTGTGTGTCTACATATATATATATATATACAGTGCCTTGCCAAAGTATTCAGACCCCTGACCAATTCTCTCATATTACTGATATTTTAAAACACTGAAACTCAAAAACAATTATTGTAAGGTGACATTGGTTTTATGGTGGGAAATATTTTTAAGAAAAATAAAAAACTGAAATGTCTTGCTTGCATAAGTATTCAACCCCTGTATTGTGGAAGCTCCCAATTTACACCGATGAAAGAAATTTCCCTAATGAGGACACACTTACCTTACCATTAGCCTCCACCTGTGAACCATTACAGTTGCTGTTACATTTTCTGGATAAAAACCCCACTGTTGAAGGATCATTGGTCAGGCGGTGAATCTGAAGGAAAATGAAGACCAAAGAGCATTCTACAAAAGTTAGAGATAAAGTAATACAAATGCATAGATTAGGGAAAGGGTACAAAATAATATCCAAGTGTTTGGATATCCCAGTGAGCACAGTTGGATCAATGATCAGGAAGTGGAAGCTGCATCACACCACCCAGGCACTGCCAAGAAAAGGCCGTCCCTAAAAACTCAGCGCTCAAACAAGAAGGAGACTTGTGAGTGAAGCCACAGAGAGGCCAACAATCACTTTGAAGGAGCTACAGAGTTCAGTGGCTGGGAGTGGAGTAATGGTGCACCAGTCAACCATATCAAGAGCTCTGCATAACACTGGCCTGTATGGGAGGGTGGCAAGAAAGAAGCCGTTACTCAAAAAGTACCATCTGAAAGCACGTCTGGAGTTTGCCAGAAAGCATGAGAGTGACCCAGCTGCGATGTGGGAAAGATGAGACCAAGATAGAGGTTTTTGGCCAAAACTCAAAGCGCTATGTGTGACGCAAACCTCAAGAAACACCATCCCTACAGTGAAGTATGGTGGTGGCAGCATCATGCTGTGGGGATGCTTCTCATCAACAGGGACTGGGCATCTTGTTAAAATTGAAGGAAGAATGGATGGAGCAAAATACAGGGAAATACTGCAAGAGAACCTGCTTCAGTCCGCTAAAAAACTGAAGCTTGGGAGGAAATTCATCTTTCAGCAGGACAATGATCAATGAACAAAAAGGTGAATGTCCTACAGTGGCCCAGTCAAAGTCCTGATCTCAATCCAATTGAGAATCTGTGGCACTATTTGAAAATTGCAGTCCACAAGCGTCGTCCAACCAGCCTGAACAACCTGGAACAAATCTGCCAAGAAGAATGGACCAAATTCACTCCGACACTGTGTGCAAAGCTGGTACATACTTACCCCAAAAGACTTAAAGCTGTTATTGCAGCGAAAGGTGGCTCTACCAAATATTAATGTGTGGGGGTTTGAATACTTATGCAAGCAAAATATTTCAGTTTTTTATTTTTCTTAAAAATATTTCCCAATGTCACCTTACAATAATTGATTTTGAGTTTCAGTGTTTTAAAATAAAATATCAAAGAGAACGAAATTTCAATGTACCATTTGTAATTCAGTAATTTGAGAGAATTGGTCAGGGGTCTGAATACTTTTGCAAGGCACTGTATATATATATATATATATATATATATATATATATATATATACACACACACGCACACACACATTAGGATCCCTAGCTGAAGTACGACCACATCACAATAACTGTGTGTGTATATATGTGGGAGTGCTGCATTTTATTTGTATGTTGTAATGTTAATAAAGGGTATAAAAGCACATCTAGATTAATATTGAGTTAAAATGCTACAATTCAGATCATTAAAATAGTCCCCATTGTCTCTGTATGTGTTTTTCATATCACATATCAAATAAATCCCCTTTCTCAGTACATGAAAGGGTTGATTCCTATCCGCCATGCCTAGCCTGTTTATTGTTCCAGGTCAGGGGCTGTGGATACATTGCAGAAGTGGTAATGGCTGTAAATGCCAGGGTATTGTCCCAAAGGATAGACCTGTCAGCACATGGTTTGTGAACAGTGTAGTGTTTGCCTTGTCTGGTCCTTTGTGTTTTTTCAAGTAAGTAAAATTGCATTTTTGATCTGCAATAACACAGTAGATTAGAAATGAAAAAATGAAAAATGCAGTCTCTCAGTGGAACTCATCACTGTATTTATTATAAACACAATCCTTGGAAACTTAATTGGTATCCACCCCTTAATCAAATGTGTAATTATCAAACCCCCTTTCATCAACGCCCCTTATTCTTCGTTTGTTTGGTGCCCCTCCTTCCCTGCCTCCACCTTGCAGCGTGCCTTGTCTAGGGGGAAGGTGGCCTCAAGTGCCACTTGCCCTGCCTGCTGGCATTAGTCATTCATCAAATTCATATACTGCATTCATCATAGTTTTTCCAGCATAGTGGTGGCTAACGAGTTCCAATGGGCAAAGCCATGGGCCAAATTCAACAATGTGATCATTTACAGGCATGTTTATTTGTCAATTCAATCCATTGTTCATTTCATTCCATTGCTGGTTTTCTCCTTTCTGAAATGTATTTGTGTCAGTAAGCAGCTTTCTTAAAAATGTATTCTGTTACTGTTATTGTTAGTAATGTTTTTAAAGTAATTCTACCTACACTTGGTTAGAGAGCTCTGTTTGCAAACCAGTGTAGAACCTGCATGGTCATTTTCCCTGGAGGGTGAAATTGTTCCAGCCACTTCAGTGGCGGCTTTCCAGGCATTAACCAACCAGCTGCTTTCCCTATTGACTGACATGCTTTCAGCCAATAACATGCGTTGACCCAAAAGACACTCCTGTGGTGAAATGACCCAGGAAGTACAAGTGTAACATATTTCCTGAGAAAACGGCATATAAACTGAGAAGTTTCTTTAACCTAAAGTACTACCAGTTATAATGTTTTAAAATTAAAATACATGTCTGCTACAGCAAGGGGGGGGGGGGGTCAATTCATTTTTTTCAATTCCAGTTTCTTTTCCAATTCCTTTTTAAAATCGATTCCCAATTCCAACTGCAATTCCCATTCCCATTCATCTTAATGAATTCCAACACATCAATGATCGAAATTGCAATTAGCAATATTCTGTTACAATGAGCTCCTCACAGTGGCAACACATTATTTCAATTGAAATTACTGTTAGTCAATTAAATTGGCTTCATATGAAAGCAGTGGAGCAATCCTGACAATTATTATGTCTCTGAAGTGTCAATTCCAATTCCAATTCCTTTGAAAGAATTGGAATTGGAGTTGGAATTGGGAATTGGTTGCATTCTTTTGTTAGCTACAATTACCTTAAAATCAAATGAAAACAAATGCATCTGTATTGTGATCTAGACCAGGCCTTTAAGAACGGCTGAAAAATGTGAGTGCTGCAATATTCCTGACCACCACTGTGCCTGCTGTACTAATGAATGAATCAGATCTCTCCTGCTGTCCCAGCTCAGTGAGAACAGGGGTAGGGGGAATACATTAGAGATAACATCCAGCATATGGCAGCCAATGGGTTTCTACAACAGAGCGCTCTGCAGATACCCCCATGGAGAGCTCACCTCATTCATTCAACCTGCGTTATCTAATTACCATGTTGTTGACTAGCTGGGAGGCTGCAGATCTTTTTTTTTTTTTTTCTTAAATGGCAAAGCTATACGATCCATGTGGCATCAAAGCATTGCAGAGATTTCTCAGAAAATAAATACCAAGTTGCTGTTTTATTAACCTTATCTTGTTGATGGTGGATTTTGTGGAGATGTTGCCTCAGCTCAACATGCCCAGCTTGGTAAATAGGCTGTATTGTGTCCCAGACTTTGATAAAATAAATATAGATGGTATAGCTAAAAAAAAATAAAGTGCCGTTTGTATTGTATGACTATACAGTAATACTTTGTCATAATATTCATGTAAAATGCCAGTGGTGTGTATAATATCTGGACCTATGTACTATGTACATATATATTATTGTGTATATACAGTATATATATACTGTATATATATATATACACACACACACAATAATAGATGGACTGCAGTGAGTTCTTAGGTAATTTGCATTAAAGTCACCAGAACCATGAGATGTAAATAGTAACTACAGCTGAAGCAGTTGGGTTGTTAGTTGGGTGATGTTTTGGTGTAGGAATTTCACAACTGTCGCAAAATACAGTTTAAAAGACGCGCTGAGAATTTCAGCAAAATGTCACGTAAAAAAGTCATTACACTTTCTGATGTACCATTGAGTACTTCATATGGGCTAAGACTCAGGGGTTAATCTGTGCTGGATTGCATTGGATCGCAGATCCATTACCTTTGTGTCATCAGATTAGTGGTCCTGCCGCTGGTATTGTTCAAACCTGAAGATTATCTTAAAACATGGGTGGGCAAAGGTCGGTATGCAGCTCCCGACACCAACAATAAGGCAGGAAATCTCAATCCTCAAGCCAATGAGAATTTGAAGGATATAATGGAAGCTGCTGTAAATCAAGGCCAGTACATTAGGTGTACTGTATAAACAGAAATGCTTTTCCTTATTTATAAGATCTGGTAAGATAACTTTTTATTTACAAATGAACCCCTGCTAGGACTTATAGGGCTTATAGGCTTATTCATCTGTTGCAAAAGAGGATACATCATGACTGTTCATAGAGGCCCATGAATGAGGATAGAGAATAACTGTTTACAGCTATCCACAGCACTATATGAACAACCTGTATATATAACTACTGAATCCAGAGAAGAACTTTCCTTAGCTCAAGCTCTGCATCTTCTTAGCAGCACTGCGGAATCTGGAACCACGTGCGATCCAGAACTAAAATATATATTCACGCAGCAGCATTGCATTGGTTATTTAATGCTAGATCTTGCAATAATTCTAACAAACTATTTATCAATACGGAGAGTCTGCCATTAATATCCCACACCAGGGAGACCCAACTGAATTTCAAAAATATATTGATTCTATGCCATGGAGCGAAATATTACAGAAGGCTCCCTTAGTTACAATATGCCGTGTGTTCTGTGTTCAGTTCAGGTTGAGATCTGAACCCTGGATCTCTCGGGCACCAGTCAAAAGAACCAGATGTATTCTGGTTTTGCTCCAAAAGCTTAGTTGAAAAAAAAAACAATATCTTTTATCTTTAGGCCGCACTGTCTTCATTTTCTGCTCAGAGCCCAGTTAACAGTTTCATTCTTACAGTATGTTTCCTTCAGCCACTGTCTGTTATATAAAGGTGTTGAACAACATCCCAAGCAGTCTTCACAAAGGGCCTGGCAATGCTTTGTCCAGATTCAATAAATAACGCAGAAATAAAGCTCAACAGTTGACATTCAAAACTACCAAATCAATAAGATGATTTTAGGCTTGTTTAATCCTTGTATTTTCAGTTTCCTAAAACCATCCAGCTGGCACTACAAATCACTGGGTCTCATTAACTGGTGATTTAGATTGAATGGCAACCAGTAATTGGAAGGGCTCTTAGCAGGAATCGAATGCAGGGGAGAGGAGTGCTTTTTTGGCCGTAATTGTAGAATTCAGTGGATTTCCTGGAGCTGTTCTGTTTCATGCATCAGTATTCACTGCATTTACTTGCTTTCTCGGAAACAAAGTCTGAAGACAGTTTTAGTTTTTCTGACAACAGCCATCCCCTGTTTGCATGACTTGAAATAGTTAGTTAATCCAATAACAATTCAGACATTCACAAAACCTATTCCCTCAGTCTGAAGAAATAGAAATCAAAATAAAACTTGGCTGAATTTGCTAAATATATCCAGTATATAACAAGCGTTGATCTAGCATTGAAAACACTTTTTTACAGCCCCAGCAACCCTTTTTTTTAATGGATCTCAATTTTGAATATATCTTGCATTGGTTCAAATCCAACGATAGGTGACTGGGCAAATCGCACTGTTCCAAATGATGCAGCATTGCTTAAACAAATGCAGAGCTTGACCTAAGGAAAGCTATTCTGTAAATTCAGTTGATTGATTTAGGTTCAACATGCTTTCTTTTCTATAATCACCTTTGTATATAAACAAAATACTCCATTAACATTCATGGCGTGGTTATTTCAGGAGGATAGCCAGAAACAACCCACTCAACTCCTTCAGGGGCTTGTGGTTTATTCCTCAATCCTCATTCGTCAATACTGATATATATGTACAACCTGGACCTGTAATATGAACATTAACTGAATTGTTAAATATGTACATAAACTAGGTCACAGCGCCCCAACTTGTTGCTATGGCAACATGCCTTTGGCGCTTGCTCTGCAGAATGCTTGAATGCTGCTGCTGGACTTGATGCATGTGAGAGAATGCTATGTTATTCATAAACATTTCATAGTGATAATACTCAAGAAAATGTACCATCATGTGGAGCAAATGATCATTTATTAAGTTCTTGATTTCTGCTGTCTTAAACTATTCAAAATCATCTGCTGTCTTAAACTATTGAAAATGTTAGTGAGGTCCTGCCTTCTGTTTTTGACTTTGCTTGCAGTTCCAATATACTGCAGGCCATGAAAAATGTAGGCATTGTAAGACTACCCAATTGGATTTGGCATTGCCCTGGTGTGGGGTACAGGTAGTGGACAAAAAAATGGAAACACCTGGGTAAATGAGGGACACCAAGTATACTGAGAGCAAGGGCTTCCACACAGGTGTGGCTCATGCGTTAATTAAGCAAATAACATCCCAACATGCTTAGGGTCATCTATAAAAATGCTGGACAGGCCTGGTTGTCTATAATTACGACTAGCATGGCTGCAAGAGGAGACCTCAGTGACTTTGAAAGAGGGGTGATTGTTGGGGTGCGTTTGGCAGGAGCTTCAGTGACCAAGACAGCTCAACTTTCTGATGTTTCACAAGCAACGGTGTCTAAGGTGGTGTCGGCATGGAACTCCGAGGGAATGACATCATCAGCAAGGGCAACAGTGGGCGGAAGCGCATACTCCAGGATCATGATATCCGTGCATTAATTCGAAGTGCAAGGCAAAACAAGCGAGCAACTGCAGATCAATTGACTGCAAATTTCAACCTGGGGAGCGAGCAGCCAGTTTAATCAAAAACGGTCCGCCGAGAACTCCACAGAGCGGGATACCATAGTGGCCCAACGCCCTATTAAGTGACTTTACATTTTTTTGTCCACTACCTGTTAACACTGCTTCAGTTCTGTAGTTTATTTAAGCACTGTTATGGATCAAGTCCATCCAGCAATGCTGTAATTTACCCTGGTGACAATGGCTACTTTCAAGAAGATAATGCACCCATCCACCATGGTTTGAGGAGCAGCATGGAGACTTCAGGCATCTTCCCTGGACACCACACTCCCTGGATATCAATCCAATTGAGCATGTGTGGGAGGAGCAGTGCATTAGTCATCCTCTGCCTACCTCTCTGCAACAATGGTTTAAATCATAATTTATATTAAAGTTGTCTTTATTTTCTTCTTCTAAATTCGGTTGCAGTTTATTCCGCTATTTTAGTGCTGGGACAAAATATTCATATATTCAGACAAACACTGCTTGAAGTGTATTCAGTGGCAAAAACTGACCCACTTTCATATCCATTCATATAAAATAATGTATTAATGTCTCTATCAAAATGAAAAGATAAGAAAACATACATGAAGTCTGAAATAAGTAACACACATTTTACTGTAAAGAAGAGTGTTTTCCACCTTAGTCATTTTACTTCCGAGAGATCCCAGCTAGTTATCAGACGCTTTAGAGGGGGGACTTTATGCCTGTAGCATTGTAACCGTACAGGGCATACTGCTGTTGGACCATACAGTGTAACACACTAGTTAGGGAATATGTCACTGTTTCTAATAGTCTATTTTTGTAACAGTACTTTTAAAAGGGCTCAGCAGGATTTCACATACTGGCTCAAATCTCCTTTTACGTAAGGCTAACTTCCCATGTCTGGTTCCCATGGTGATATTTTTTCTACAGTAAGTCGTATTTCTGATTCTCTTGATATGAACAGCCTGTCCTTAAGATATAATTCACTTGCTAACTTTAGTTATGTGAATCACATAATAGCTATAGTTTTTTTGTTAGTCAAGGTGTTAGAATTACTGTATGGTTGGTCATATAAAATGTGTCAACTCTAACCCTATCTCTCTAAAGGGTTGAGAGAGTATTTCAGTTTCCATACCCATCTATTTACTGCCCTCTATTTTTTGGTCAATGATACCCAATTATTTTAGACCCAATTATGTTCCCTCACCCCAACATTCTCCACAACAGCTCACATGACTGAACGCCTGTGGGTGCCCTCCAATCCCATGACCAAGCCAATTTCCTCTTTACACCCACAGGCTGGCCCTGCAGGTGTCCATCTGGCCAGTAGGGTCTACTGTAGCACAATGAGGAGAAACAGTCCGTGAAGATTTTGCCTCCCTAACTTGTGGGAGCACCAGAGCCAATGAGACACTCCCTGTGGAAATCCCAAGTGAAGAAGAGCAACTTTGCACAGCCAGGACGCTTCCCTGCAAGCCCTTGACTGTATGATTCACCCTGAACACCCCAAGGCCATGCCTTTAAAAGACGAGGGAACCCCTCCTTGTAAAGTATTTGAAGGTTTTATGAATAACAAGTTTGATATTCTGTTGTTTTTATTCATACAAAACATCCTTTAAATAACTCTTCAAGCTTTGTAAATCACCCGTTTTGATTAGTGTTCAAAGTCATTCGTATCCTAAGCCATAAATTAACTGCTGTTTTGTAAAGGTGAAAAAGCCTATCTTCAGACGGAATTGTATTACTCACTAGCTGTTCTAGCTGTGTAGAATGAACAGGTGCTTTTCTACTGTCAGAGTTCAAACTGGCCCTACACATCAAAGACAGCTCAGCCTCTTGCACTGCTGGCATGGGAAACAATAGAACTATACTAGTATTTGCAAGAGCTTCAAACTGTGTTCATTGTGGACAGGAGAATTCTCCTCAAAGGGTTTAAGAAGCAGGGAGATTTTAATGAATGTGGATGAGTGTGTAGGTAAGGGCTGCTAGCTGGAGTCGTGCTTTTTAATTTTTGTTGGGTGCATTTAGGTTGCCATGGTGTCTCCAGGGAGACGGGTAGAGATCAGAGCAAATATAGCCTAATTAGGACAGATTTTCTTATTCGCTCCCAGAACCTGTGAGAGTTCAGTCAGCTCTGAGGGATTATGGGTGAGAGAACTAGGGCAGCAGGCCAAACATTTGGAGGCTTGTGGTTCTCCCGTGAGGACTGATCTGTCTGGGCAGTGCTGATAATACTCCACAGACTTCACCTCTCTCAGATCCTGAGGTGAATATTATTGTGGAAATTAAAAGTCATAGAAATACCAGCCTATTCAAACACCACATTCTCACTCATTCCAGTACATCTTATTATCCCTAAGCATCCTCCCGTGCTTAGTAAACTGTCAGCTGACCAAAAGTCAGCAGTGATTGAGTATAGCTTTCAAAACGGAATCAAAGAATTAAAGATAAATAGCAATCTTTCCATGTTTTTGTTTGTTTTGTAAAATACAGCAGCTGAAGTTTTATATTCCATTGCAATGTGCGGAAGATACAGTAAGCATTAACTTGACACAGTAGTTAGGTCACTGGAAGCCAAACTGAAAGACAAGGTAATGACTGCTGAAGACTTTTTCTTTAGCCTGATACTCATGTCTCTGTTTCAAGATTCTAAAGTTAGCTTTTAGAGGGTGTCTGCCGTCTACCTGTGGGATGATGACCGCTCTACTCAGAAACTGAATGGCTGTGTCGCTGGCTAGTATTGCTGTATAGGTACGGTGGCTGATCTAGCCTGTGTTACACATGACTGGCAACTAGATCTGAATAACCTTTAACACAGACTATATGAAAAAATAAAAACCCAACATTTGAGAAATTGAAATACAAACCACGAATAAGAGTAAAGAGATGGGGACAGTGACAATAAAAAGCAAATGCATTTTGAAACTTACTGCTCTTTATATTTGAAACATAATTATCTTATAATTAAAACATGATTTATGGTGATTTATTATGTACATGCCTTCATGGTGCAGTGTTTCTGAACTTCGCGTCGCCGTCTAACACACCAGAGGACACTCTTCTATCTTAAGAGACATAGTCAACTGTGTATATTAACTCATTATAAATCACGTTTTAATTAAAAGAAGAACACAATATTATATTTTGTGAATCATTCAAGCATAGAAGTTATTGAAATAGCCACAGTGATAACAAAACAAGGTAGATGTATATCTGGTTAGTTTTAGTTTCTTAATAACCTTGATAAATAGGGACCCCAGAGAGCACCATCTCTGAAGGCTTGACCAGGAAGAACATGTAGGTCAGTGTCTTCAGTATGAAACTCTCCAGTCCAAGCACTGCTTTCCAAGCTCCACGTCGACTGAGCGACAGTGTTCTGACAGCCATTAAGCACCTGTCTAATAGACAGTCATAATATAGACTCTGCGGAGGCAATGATGGATGGTAGGCATTAAAACACTGACTGGCAGTGATGCACGGGGAGAGACAGTTTTTTTAAAATTCCCTTTCAACAGGAAGAACCAAGTATATAATTTAGAATGCAGGAGTGTCTAAGTAGCATTATAATGTTCTGTCAGAACCTGGGTTGGTTTCACTCGTCTACAGTAAAGAACACCATTACAAATGGCAAGCTTGTCCGTGCCACTCATCCCCCTCCACTGCTCTGAATGCAAGACCAGAGCTATCAGTAGCATGAAAATGTACACACAGATGGCCTTTTCTGTATATGCCCTCAGATTCTTATATTCTTATCGCTAAAGTATACCCACACAGAGTTTCATCATATTTGAATAAGCATTTCTCTAGAAAGCAT
Source organism: Acipenser ruthenus (assembly GCF_902713425.1). Classification (NCBI taxonomy): domain Eukaryota; kingdom Metazoa; phylum Chordata; class Actinopteri; order Acipenseriformes; family Acipenseridae; genus Acipenser; species Acipenser ruthenus. The sequence continues at coordinate 12,631,616 of NC_081204.1, forward strand.
CCAGTACAGGCAGAGACACAGACAGACATGGTGCTTCCATGGTGCTTCTTTTATAGCTTGTACTAAAGAAGATCAGACAGTATCCATACACCCACAGATCATGGTTCACTCAATAAGGTCCTTAACAAGTTACATCACAAACAGCACTTCTCAAGATACATGTAAAACATGGGACATACTTTAAAAAATAACCTGTGCTAAAGAATGTCCTTTAATCACAATTAGATAGCATTTTCATCACAATTAGATACGTATTCAGGTATATGTAAAAATGTCTGACATACTAACAGTCTGACAGACAGACAGCCTTTGTACACCCCCAGATTACCATATACTCAATAACTTGTGCTACTGTATGTATGTATGGCCGCTTCCACTGTACCCAGTGGTGGGGATATGCATTCTCAGTGGGGGATAAAAATACTGCTTTAGTTGATAACTAAATAGATGGATTCATTCTCTGAGACGTTTTTTCCTAGAGGAATCCGGTGGAGGCTAGAAGGACTAGTTAGATAGAAAGAGGATGTACTTTTATTTAAAATGGACAGTATTTCAGCACTCAGTCCCTCTCTGAGAGATCTTATTTTCAGAATTGACTTTCAGTGTATGCACTGATAGTGACAGGGGTGCCCTTGAGGAAAGGATATGGGAACTGCTGATGTGGAACTGATGTAGACTAACTATTAATGATAGATTTACGCCATAAAAAGGCTAGGGGGTTTTGCTGAACAGTAATACTCATTTTCTGTGTCCTTGTTTGCCCTTGTCCCTCATATCCTAAAGGAATACGGTTTAGATATGAATAGATCACTTTTATTTTAGCATTCAAACTGGATTCAAAGTGAATTCCAAGTCTGTTCTTTTTGATTAAAAATTAAAGACAGGAAACTAAATACGCAAATAAGAGAGATGTAATGTTACATGAACTGTATTTATTTACAGCAATGCATTTATAATGCAGACGAATTTAGAAAGTTCAACTTACTGAAATGGAATCCAAAAATAATCTACATTGAAGCATCTACATTCCTTCATGAATGCTTTTGGTTCTTAAGACCATAAATGTCAGAACTCCCCAAAAACTGCAATAAGAATGCATTGTGAATGCAAAAACAGGATTCATATTTTGGGTGTGCCAGAATGGACAGTCACAGGAGGGCTTGTAATTCCTCCTCCTCCATCCTGATTAAATTATATCTGCACATCAGCCCAAATACCAAAAACCAAGCAGATGGAACATAGCTATAAAACACTCACTATAGTAACACATTTTGAATACAAATATATTTCTAAACGTTCACTTAGTTTACTGCCTCCTTGTACTAAGAGCTTGACCACACTGGCCCTGCCTCGCTTGTGTATCTGTGATTAACCTGCTGTTGTTATTTGGCACTGCTGTCTACCATGCTGTTCTCTGTCTCACTCCTGCAGAGGGGGAGGTGTATGCCCTCGGAGGAATGGGCTGCGACACGTCTCCCCAGGCCCTTGTTCGAGTCTATGACCCGGGCAGGGACCAGTGGCAGCCCCTTCCCTCAATGCCCACTCCCAGGTACGGGGCCTCCTCCTTTCTTCGGGGGAACAAGATCTATGTGTTGGGTAAGTAGGGGTGATGCTGTCCTGGCATCTACAATGAGTGCGCTTGTCATACAGAAGAAAAACTCTTATTTTTCTATAAACCATTTAGTTATACTGATAAGTGTGTAATTATAGCCATAGAGCTATATACAGTCTGTGTACCCTTTTCTCATAGTTTAGGTTAACCTTTCATTTCTTGACTGCTCTGAAGGTACGCTACAGTACTACAACCCTACAGTATATAGTAGTAGACCTCTCAATGGTCTGCTGGTCAAGATTCCACTCTGTACTGGTCTCTCACTTTGTTTAACTCTGTCATTCACCTGTCCCATAGTTTTAGTAAAGCAAGATGGCACACAATTTGGAACTCTTTCTGTCCAGCAAAGAAAATGTATTCAAAATGAAGATCGACTAAACAGTGCAGTCAATTGAAATGCAGCCAATATCTGACAGCGTCAAAAGTGTTCTGATCAGAATTGCTCAGCATTTGCCTAATTTTCTGTTGCTCAGGAACAAGTAAAGCAGATAATTTATCCCATCCCCAAATTATCATAATGATCGCTGCAAATAGGGACCAAAAAGATTTCTCTATACCGTACCCCCGTACTAGACTTTACAGAAATAGATGTGTGTTTTGATTGCAGCTAAAATTACCTGGATATAAACATTAAAACGCAACTTTAAAAACCTGCTCTTTAAGTACGGTTCATTTCAGTTGTTTTTACTGCATTACATTGGAGTGTCTCACTAGCCTCAAGGACTCACAAAGCCAATACATTCAATATCCCCCACTAAGACACTAAGCTATTTATGTTATTGGATTAAAGATATATAAAGGATGAAAATGCAGAGAAGCAATTTGATTTATGAAAATGATCCAACGCAGCTGAGTCCAAGGTGCCCAAAAGGCTGCAATGTGCATCAGTGTATAATTGCACTTCTGTTCATCCAAACACCAGTGATATTTTAAAAAACAAAAAGGACAGCGGTGTAGTAATGAGGCAACCGCAGTGAAGTGATGGCTCTCACTAAGCAGGCATTGTGATGTCATAAATCATACAGCAACATAAACCCTGTTTTTTTTCATTTGCTTTTTAATCAGCAGCTTGGGAAGTTTGTGAACAGTTTACCAGTTATTCAGATAGTTATTGAACAGTATTTTTATATTTCTATAGTAATTGTAACTAACAGTTCCATACATTTTCTCCATCATGCACATCCGTTCATAATGTACAGTGGGTCTCAAATGTGTAGGTTTTGAAAGAAGCACTTGTTTTAAAGAACATGAATTTTCATTTTGATATCTGGTACTACACTATATTAAAGAAATCTGTGTTTGCCAGTCTTGCTTTCATGCTGTCTTGCACTTCCTGGGTCACCTGGAGGAAGCATCCCCAACCCTTTACTGGCTTCTTTCCGTTCGACAGCCAGGTAGCTGCTTCCCCTATTGACTGACATGCTTTCAACTAACATGCTTTGACGCAGAAGACACTGATGGGGTGAAATGACCCAGGAAGTAAATCAGTAACAGGCTTCCTGTTATTATTTTGAACTGGGGCAGAAGTGCAACAGCATGTATTGTGTACCAAAAACAAATGTGAAATCTAACTTTTATATATGATATTAATTGTCTATATATATATATATATATATATATATATATATATATATATATATATATATATATATATATATATATATATATATATATATATACTGTATGTGTGTGTGTGTGTGTATATATATATATATATATATATATATATATATATATATATGTATACACACACACACAGAGCCCAGTGTTAATTCTACTGCAGGATATATAAGTTTATTTCTAATTCTGTAACACACTGTTTTTCAAAATGATAAACTGTTCAACTTGGCATTGGATTAATAGCTTAGCAAGCTTGGCCTGTATCGTTCCTATTTCCACTTAGACAGAAGGAGTGCATTTGTAGGAGTGCAGTACATGTGACATTTTCACACTATATAGCTCCATATGGCAAAATATTTTAGTGCCAATATTTGGAATGCAGAGAACTGAATCTTCTGTTCCATGGCTTTGTAATTTTTCTAGCTCTTGTTATTGTTAATATTTATATAAAAATAATATTTAAAAAAAAAAATATTGAATCAGAGTCCACTAATTTGTATGTATAAACCTTCAGAAGTGCATTATGCAAATGCATGCAGATTGGAACATACAAATTCAGAAAGTAGTTTTTTTTTTTTTTTTTTTCCAACTGTAATCCTTTTACAGTTGAAACACGTGTCATCTGCAGTTATAAATGGCCACGTTTCCATCTATACCCCAAAGCAGGCTGTAAAATCCTTCATTCATTCCAATCTCAAACTGGGGCTCCCTACCGCTACCTCCATCTGCCATCTCCAGTCCAAACTGATACCAGATGTTACACACACGTCAAAGATCACCTTTATGCATCACATTTGTGCATAATTCCTATTGATAAATCCCTTCACCTGCCTTCAATAGTTCCATGATCGTATCATTAATTGACAGCATTGCTTCCCCCCTGTAGGCACTGGCTGGCACCAAGACAATTTTCTGTTGGGAAAAAAAGTCTTTATTTGATCAGGTGGGAACTAGTCCCACTGCTTCATCTTTCACAGAACAAGTGAACATAAAATAAGTCACATTTAAAACGAAGTAAAAACAAAACATCAATAAAACAAACAGACTTATTTGGCAAGTGACTCCTCCCTTTTGCAGCAGGATACTACCTGTTTATATACACACCCACCTAGTCACATGACTACGAGGGCCCAAACAGAAAATTAGGTCTTTAAAAAACGATTTAACATTCACTTTACATTTTAGGGGGCAAAATACATTCTTTTTACACAAAAGCAAATAATAATGAAGTTAAAACCCTGTCACACTCCCTCAGTCTGAGATTTAACACCTGCCTCTTGTGTCCTGCACACTTGATGCTTACTAGGTAGCTTCCGCCACTCAGAAAGAACTGATTTCAAGTCCTTGCATGCATTTTTCATGGTACCTGGTCAGAGAAGAGGTTTTGATAGTGACATCATGTTGCAGACGTACTTGGTACGGTAGATACTGACTGGCCAGCACATTGAATACGTTGCAGGATACAAATAGTACACATGATGTGGTCACGTCATGTGTATAGACTTTTATAAGCTGTGCAATAGTTAAGTGCAACTATTCAAAGCAGAAGGATTTCATCGATTTCACTTGGGGACTTGCCTGTTTCCCACCTACAGGGGGTAATGCTTGTAATGTTTTTCCATAAAGAACAAACAAAGTACATTTATATTTTGAGACTCCTTGACTACACCTGAGGGGAATGATAAATAGGTTTTGCTGTGGTTCATTCCTATAGATTGGCAGGTATGCAAAATCATTTTTGATTCAGAAACACCAACAAAGGACTGCTGCAGCTCTGCACTACATTCATCGGCATCCTGTGAGTCGAGAGTAATTCTCTCTATACAGTTACAGTGGTGTCAGATACCATTAAAATGAGCCTTTGTATCTCACACACAGCATGCTTAAATTCCATATGCTTTCATGCTGTCTGATGCCTGTCAGCTTGGGTCAGTGTATGTGCTCTGCACTTCAGTGGAACAAAATAGTTCCATACATTTTCACCACCTTGTACACCCATTCATTATATAGGTCTCAAATGTGCAGTTTTCAAAGGAGCACAATATAGCACACATGTATTTTAATTTTAAAACATGATATCTGGTACTACAGTAGTTTAAAATATATTTGTTTCGAAATACCACATAATACCAATGTGGTATTTTTTGTACATTCATAGTCATGTTTGGTGTCTCATATTACAGACAGTTTTGCAGTTATATGCGCACCATGGAAAAAAAATGACCAGTGACCTTGACCTTGATTTGCTGCCCTATGAAACATTTTAGCATCAATATTCCTCTTGTATAAAGATACATTAACAGTAAACTGTTAATATCCAGCTCTTTCTGCGGTTGACTTCTCAGGTGGAAGACAAGGGAAACTCCCTGTGACTGCATTCGAAGCCTTCGACCTGGAAGTGAAAAGCTGGACCCGCTTTCCCAGCATCCCGAGTCGGCGTGCCTTCGCCAGCTGTGCCATGGCGGACAAGACTTTCTTCAGCCTGGGGGGGCTCCAGCAGCCGGGACCCCACAACTTCTACTCGCGCCCTCACTTTGTCAGCACCGTCGAGGTGTATGACACAGAGCTGGGTGAGCAACTCCATGGCTTGATTTGTGATAACTTTCATGTGGTCATGCTGGTTTAAGAGACTGTAATTCTGGGTTTGCTTGTTCAAGAAGAAACAGTATAAATACATGTTGGTGAGCTTTACTGTCTATACTCTTGTATGTACCTGGTTGCTGTCAGCCTGCACTCATTAAAAGTGAGGGACAGATCTGGCAGTTGTTATGAGAACTTCTCCTTATAGTGGCATGCGCACCGCCTCAATCCTGACCTGCACACTGCCTGTCAGACTGACGTTTGTGCTGAATTCTGTTTAATGATGATAAATATCCACTGAAGGCTCGGTCAGGAACACCTAATTTATATAGCTTCTGACCGGAGTGGGATCCGAACCTAGATCTCCCAGAGTGTCGGGTCTTACAGACCAGCTGTGTAACAAACGCCTTTCCCAATTCCCAACTCCAGCTCCCTGGGAGTTGCTGGGACTGTCAGCTGGGTTTGCCAGTCCATTTCACTGAGAGAAGAGTGGCTACATGCTGTTCTGTATATGTATATGGTGATTTTGCAGTTAACTATGCTTTCCAATGCTTATACTGGGTTGACCATATTTTCCTAGTTAGCAGTGATTCACCATGCTTAAACTGGCAAGCATGGTTACCTATTCCCTTAACTGATTCCAGACCAGCTTTCTTGAACATTTCCACTGGTGCTGCATTGGTTATAATTCTCAGAATGTTTTAAAGATTTATTTATTTAAGGGGTGGGGGGTGTAGGGACCCCCCTGTTGACTCCCACCTCCAGCACCTACCAGCATGAACCCTCTTCTAAAAATACCACTGGTGTGGGAAATCAGAGCTGCTGGAACCATCTGGTGCAAGAAGGATTTAAACACATCACTAATAAGAATCAGCTGTTACTGTATCTCAGTTTTGAGAATACCTCTTAATAATTATTACCAAAGCAGACGCTAGCTTGGTAAAAACAACCCATCACTTCATCACATTAAATTGTTTCAATGAATCACCTCAGTTAATTATCACAGTCCCTCTACTTTCATAAAACTCTGGAACTGCTTGTTACCTTTATGTTTTAATCTTGTCATTTGTTGTGCATTTTTCTTTTAATTGTGTCGCATCGGGCAGCCAACAGAAGATTACCACCAATTTGGTCTCATTCCAAGATAAATCACTTACAAAAAAGCACTTTTAGTACTGCAAAGTTATTAACTTTTTACTACTACAGTACTAATAAAGCCATGAATCTTGGTCAAATACTTACAGTAGCAGTGCCAGATTTAAAGCAAATATAACTACATATGCAGTATGTGTTTATTCCTGTATACATTATAGAAGGCTTATGATGTTTGCCATCATTCTAAATGGTTACTTGACATTGGCTACTGTACTGTAATGACAAGGCATGTAATTAGGCTGTAATACACTAAACAAGTTCATTTGTTTCTGTAAAATTCTGAAATGGATTGTGAAATATATGGGACATATACTGTCAATGGCCACTTTTCATATATGAGATATTATTTTCAAAATATTAGAATTTATTTTATAAAATATTGACATCCTACATATGGTTTCATACATTTTGTAATACATTCTGACATGGTTTCTAGTCACAGTAGTTAATTTGCCTATAAACCTTATATAATATATAATAAAAACTTTAAGTATGGTCTCCATAGCAACAAGCACTCCCCTGTATCCAATGTGCAAAAAGGAATCCAAATTTAAGTTTAAGTAGCTCAATGTCTGGGTCACCGAATATATATTGCTCTGGAAATGTCTTGTATGTTTGTGGTTAGTTGCAGCGAGTCTAAAAAGACTCTTTTAACTGGTGGTTGAGATTACAGAGTATGCGTGCTTAGTTCCCTGAACAGAAACGTGCTTCATGCTCCGGGACTGAGAAAAAGGACAATTTTATATCTCGAGGGTCCAGCCATTTCTTTGTCAGATGTTCCAGGTTTTTACCCAGGTCCCTAGCTGTGCAGCTCCCTCTGAGTAGAATAAGCTGAAATGGCTTCTCTCAGGTAAGCTAAACCAAGGTAATTGAAATGGCTGGAAAGTGAAAAATGTGACAGGCATGTTTGAACAGCTAAGGCGCAGTGGGATACGGCCAGGGGGTTAATCCACTTTCACTAAGGAGGACTTAACATTGGATTGCCCAACACCTCCAAGATGAAGCAATCAAATAAACCGAATAAGAATACAACTGTATAAGAAATACAGTGTGTTTCACAAATTCACCTTGGCAATACTTGGAGAGAAAACTTTAATAGGTCCAACTAAATTGATTTGCCTCTTGCTCGAGTTATACAGTAGGAGGTCAAGTGATGAAACAGCTTGGAAATTAGACAGAAGTGCTGAAAAGTAACCCTTTTCTTAATCTCTGCTTTGAGAATCTGCCAGAAAGTGCATTAATTCCACACTTGGCAAGATAGTCATAACCAGCTGTAAAGCTCTCAAAGCAGGCAATTAGCTGTGGTATATATTCTTTGTCAGAGTATTGCTAGGGCAGTGTTTAACCCTATCTTAGCTTACTAATAGCGGTTTCTATCAGTAAAATGGCTGGCATCATCATCATTTTTTGTACAGTATTTGAAGGACATAAAGCTAATGAAATAATTCCAGTAAATCTTTAGCTCTCAAGCATTACCATCATTCCGTAGGTCTCACATTTTCCATCAGCAAACATAATGGAATAAGTATTTTTTGTAGCAATTAGTGAGGGAAAATGGACCACTTTTTTCCATGCACATATTTATTTATTATTTGTTTATTTAGCAGACGCCTTTAACCAAGGTGACTTACAGAGACTAGGGTGTGTGAACTATGCATCAGCTGCAGAGTCACTTACAACAACGTCTCACCCGAAAGACGGAGCACAAGGAGGTTAAGTGACTTGCTCAGGGTCACACAGTGAGTGAGCCAGGATTTAAACTGGGGACCTCCTGGTGACAAGTCCTTTTCTTTAACCACTGGACCACACAGCGTTGTATTTAAATCCTACATTTTCATATTCAGTTGGTATCCCAGTCATAAGGTCACGCGAATCATCTAACCCATGGACATCATTTATAGTGATATGAAAAAGAGCCATTGGTAAGTGAGTGGAGGAGTTGCACAGATAGATTAGATTTATACTGATATTACTTTTGTAAAGTAGGATACTGTATAAAGTAGACCTTAAATACTATATTTGTGGTCAAGAAGAAGGTCAAATTGAATACATGTATATCTCATTGTCACAAGGCTGGCTGAGTGGTGACACGTCAGACCCGGAAGAAACAGACAGTCAGAGACAGCGAGGTTGGTGAAGCTGAGCACTTGGTTGTGCTCAGCATTTAATAAACAAAACAAGAGAACACAAAAAACAGGACACGGCACTTACGCCAAAATAAATATATAAACAAAACGCACTAACACACAAAAAAAGCGGACGAACGTTTAAACAAGTACCGTGCTGGCACTTCCATCACCGTGTAGCAATTGTTATTCTTTACTTTAGCTTTTATTTCTCCTTCTCTCTCTCCCGTTCTCCACTCACGAACACCCAACCCCGAGTGAGTGAAATGTGCATCTATATATACTGTTGTGCTGGGATTTAATTACCAATTAATTATTCACTTGAATCCCAGCACGTGAATTCATTACGTGCAACCCCGTGCCTAAATATAATTATACAATTTAAATGCTCGTGCTGCACACACCCATTTATATCCCGTGTACCAACTACAATGCACCAACATTTAACACACCACACACAACATACAACATATAACACACACATGCACACAGGGGCGGGGCACATTGCCACACTCATTCATATACACATGTGTTTGTTTAATTCAACTAAACATATTTGTCAATAACAAAGAGCATCCCTGCCCGCATGTTATGGTAAATATACTATATATTGCATAAGGTTTAGCAACGGGTCAAAGCCCTTGTCCTTCACCCATTGAGGTATGGTTTGTATCTGTATGAGGTATCCACTTACAGTGGACTAATCCATTTGTGGTAAAAACACCACACAATTTGGCTCAACTGCCACCTTTGCAGTAGGTTTTAAAAGAAAAGTCCAATTAATGGAAAGGCATGACGACTGAATTACACCCTTACCCTCTACAAGGGTGGTTGGTGTGACTCACTCACGCTGTCACTTATCTGTGCTCTTCCAGTTCGAGGATTATTAGGGTTGACTTCAGGCTCCTGTGTTGCTACAGTCACTTTGCAGTCACACCGCCAGCTGAAGTGTTTCCAGTCATAGAGAATTTTGTTAATGCTTGACAGAAGCGGTAACGAAATGCAAATTGTAGGCTGTTTGGGAAGACAAATAGCAGACTGTTCAATATATTGCCTTCTCAGTGTGTGCGTATTGTCAGTCTTGACACCTGGAACAATTATCTATAATTATCTTTAAAAATGTAAATCAGTGTGTCCACTAATTTCAAACTCACAGTGGAATTCTGTTCTAAAAATCTACACTTCATTTTGCTTAACAGCTTTACAGCCAGGCTTTTTTATTTTTTTTATCAATGTATGTAGGATTAGTCTGGTTGCTCTTCACCAGAGACACCATGTCCTTTTGGTAATGTGGTGACCAGAACTGAACACAGTATTCTAAGTGCGGTCTCACCACTGCATTGTACAAACCTATCATAACCTCCTTTGATTTATATTGAAGTCATTGATGTAGTGCCCCTCTGAGTACATGCCCCTAATTAGAGGTGTCTTCTCTTACAAGTCGTCTCCGTTTCCTTAGCTTTAAGCACTTATGAGTGCACTTCCATGTACTTTTTTGTATTCACACTCATTTTGTCTTTCGTGTGCCACTTTGCAAAAGGCTTTTTGGAAAGGTTTTTATATCATACATTGTTTTGTATCCTTCCTTCCAGTAACTTCTTCAAAGAGGTTTGTCAGACAGGACCGTCCTTTTCTGAAGCTAGGTGGGCTTTTTTTTTTTTACATGTTATGGAGTTAAAGCTAACCGTTCTGTAGTTTCCTGGTTTTGTCTTTTTATATATGGGAGCACATTTGAACTTCGACAGTCAGCTGGTACATCTCCTGCATGATATGAGGCGTGGTGGAAAAAGAAATGGAGCTGATAAAGGGAAGAAAAACAGAAACCATAGGGATTACATCTTTTAATACATCCTCAAAATAAGGTTTATATTTTCTGGCAGTCTTGTACTGTTTGCATATTAATCTGTAGTCGGTTAGTGCTACAAATTAATTTAGTAATCCTGTTTGACCCACAGCTGACTTAACATTTGTGACATTTTTGGAGGGAGTATTTGAACCAATACCACTAGGGTTTCATCACGCTCTGGAAGAGCAATCAGACTAATCCAAGGGCTTAAAGGAATGAGCTATGAAGATAGGTTGAAAGAACTGAATCTATTTAGCCGAGAACAACGACTTGATTGAAGTCTTTAAAATCTTAAAAGGACAAAGTTAATCCTAAGCAATACTTTAAGAGCAACACAAAAACCAGGACCAGAGGACACAGTTGGAAATTAAATGGAGATAGGACAGAGGGAAGGAGACACTTTTTCACACAGAGTGGTGATCTTGAGGAATGGGTTACCTACTCATGTTGTTGATGCTGAATCACTTGGATCCTTTAAGACTCAACTTGGCAACGTTTTGAGGTCAATCAGCTGCTAGGAACTTGACAAGCATTGGTGGACTGAATGGCCTCCTCTCGTTTGTAAATGTACTTACTGTATGTTCTTATAATGGTATCATGATGGCATTCAAATGTATGAATAATGGTGCTTTGCTGCACATGGGCAGGTGTAAACAGTTTGTTTCACAGAGACAGTGTGAGATGTGTGCTGCTCCGGGGTGCTTGTCCTGACCTCAGCCTGATGCATGATGTTTTTCTCTCCCTGTCCCCTCGCTCCCGGTAGGAGGTATTCATAGCTGATTTCCCTGGTTGTTTACTGACATGCTGTATCAACACTGAAGACAGCGGCAGGGAAGCAGGTTGCACTAACGACTGCCTGTCTGCATTTACCGTGCCCTCCCTCCCTTCCAGACTTAGAAAACTGTGATGTCGTTACTGTGATGAGCAAGAGAAAGGCTTACTTATGAGTCACTAAGAATGTATTTTAATGTCTTCTTTGAGAATTAAATAAATTCATACGCATAACTATAAAAGAAACAACAACAGTCTAGAACAGGTCTGTGAATATCAAAATGTATGAAATGGCATTTTATTAAAAGTAATTACTTTGACCTGTTAAACCACTCAAAATGCACTGAAACTCCCCAGGCAGAAAGTTTAATTGTTTTTTGGGGGGTGACAGCTCGATTGTGCCCTTGATCAAAAAGTGACTCTGGATCTGTTTACTACAGTATTTGTTCTTTTTTTCTTTTCTCATAGAGCACTGTGGCCGGGCAAAAGCCCTAAATGTAAAAAGTGTGTGGGTGTTGGGAATATAGGTTTGGCAGGGATGGGGTTAATTTTGGATCTGTCAGCAGTCACAGGTGTGGCCATTTTCCAATTAATGCTAAATGGTGCTAATTGGGGACTGGCCACCTATGAAAAAAACAACCAGAAATCCTTTGTGGGGAGATGGAGTAGGTGAGTGTTTATTTTGATCTGTGTGTTGCTGTTTAGTTTACAAAGTTCAGTGAAGGTTCTGCCCAGCCTGGACGGTTTTTGTTGTGTTTTGTTTGAACTTTTTGTTTTGGACCTTGTGGCTGTTATTTTGTTATTTGTATTTGTTATTGAAAGTGTGCAACAGCGCTGAACTGCAGCTCCAAGCCTCTGAGTCTCATTACTGACGCTACCCTGTTACAAGGACAATAACAAGTGTCAGCTCCTGGAGCCTCCAACAGGGAGTAGCGTTTGATCAGAATTGAGTTTGTGGTGTTTTCAAGTTGATTCCCTTCTGCAGTTCACCTCCTCCAACCTCCGTGGTGGAAGTGGGGGCGCTAGTCCTTGGGGAATGGCCACGGCTCCGTCCAGGACCATTTCAACACAGACCTGCTGAGCTGTCATGTGGAATGTATTCATTTAAAAAAAAGAAATAGCTGCAAATGGTGTTCATTTTGAGCACAGCACAAAGTCATGATAAAGAATGCAGTGGCATATTTAATGACTATTGAAATACAATTCAAGCCTGCTGCAGTATGTCCACTGTTTTGTCATTTCAAACCTTTTCACAAAACAAACATTAAACTTTAAAGCTGCAGTGTCCAGTGCAAACCTACATCATGAACCACATTTGTAGGTGAAAAACTCTAAAATAAAAGTCTACGTTTAAAAAATATGTAAACACATGACATTTTTGGTCCACTAAAATAAAGGGCTTTACATGATTTCCATTACATGAGAGTAGATGTTAAAACTTAATGCTGATTTGAACTCTGCTCTCGTCAAGATAAGCACCAACTGAGATGCAGCTTTACAGTAAACTAATGTGATCCATCTGTGTCTCCATCCATTTGCGTTTCTTTCCTTTTGATGATGTAGATATCCTTCTGCCTGGTGTTGATGGCTGAAGTGTAATGCTGGCTCCAAGGATCAGCTAATTTTGCCTCCCGAGCGCATCAGCACACACAACGGCTGTGATGCTGGCTCCGGGGATCAACCACAGTGCGGTCTTCCCAGTGCATCAGCATGACAACTGTCTGGATTGAGCTAAGCAGGGTACATCTCTGGGGTCTTCAAGTGGGCACCTTCCATCCTCGGTGTTTCGTCGACTAGCCCATGACACCTCAAGAGGGCTCGACAGTGATTCTGGCGTCCCAGCATCATCCCCCCTCCGTCCCCCACTCAACTCAGCCCAGCTTACTTACCTGTACATCAGCGTTTCTTTCTTTCTTTTGTGCTTGAGATCCCCAGCCAGAATCTTTCCGTCTCAACCACAGCCAGTTGCTGCTACTCTCTGCTGCTTCAGATAATTTCTTCACTGTGCGACGCAACTCTTGACCACTGAACCTGACATCTCTGAGAAACCGGGTTGTAGGGTGTGCCACAAATCCTTGACAACCCACCTCCACTGGGTAAACCCGGACTCTCCATCCTCGCTGTTCCGCTTCAGCAGCTAGTTGAGCATACCAGTTTCTTCCTCTCATACGCCTCATCTACAGCATCCTCCCATGGCACTGTTAACTCTACCAGGTGAACAAGGCCTGCTGATCCAGACCACAAGACAATATCTGGTCGAAGGTTCGTGGTGGCAATCTCAGGTGGAAAAATAAGCCGTTGACCAACATCTGCCAGCATTTTCCAGTCTCTAGCAGCTTCCAGTTGTCCTGGGCGAGGATTGGTTTTAACACCTTTTCTTGGTGGTTGCTCTCCTGGTCGGAGGAATGTTGTCTTTTGTGTGTAATGTTTTGATGGAACTGGTGGCAACTTATTGGTCATATTACGCTTGTCTTCCAATGCTAAGGCCAAACATCGCAGCACCTGGTCATGGCGCCAAGTAAACCCACCTTAAATCCTGTCAAAACGTGCCTTAATGTTGCAGGTGGTGAACACAATCTCTGCAATTAAGAAAAAGCAACACAAAATAATAAATTACCATCCAAAGCAGCACTAGAACATTAAAATGTTCAATAGAAAAAAACAACGCAAGTATGGATTATGGCGTAACAGGAAAGCATAATCAATCAAACTGCAGAGTCTGTATCATGTGATCTGAAACCGCCGAACTCCACATTTTCGTTATCTGAACCGAAGATAACCCTAACACTGAATCATTCAATGCACAGAGCAACCACTTCTAGGCAATTTTTTTTTTATACACGTGAGCCGCGATATTTCCCATCGGGCATTATTTGTGCACGGTTATTAAAAAATGGAAATTAATAGTGAAAATGTGACTTTCAGTTAAGAGTTGGGGTGGGGTGATCGTTCAGACCAGCAAAATCTGGTATATTATTTGTACTAGTATGTCATTGCTCCTCTGCACAGCCCTAGTTGACAGACACCTCAATCACAACAGCATATACTCTAAAACCAGAGATGTTTTAATGAGTGAATGGCTATTTTATTGGATGAATATAGTTTTTCCTGCAGTTACATGTGCAAGGCCGCTACACACCAGACGTAATGCAATTCTTCATCGGGCGACAAGATACTTTCGCAGCGACATGACCATACACACCAGAAGCGATAGACGTGATGTGACAGATCTGAAAACTGCCAGATCTATAAAAAAAATTGCTACTGACAAAACTATGATTAAGACTGATACATATTCGTCAACATGATGTGGAAATTATGAGTGATTTCTCTGATGGTATTTCATCAACATGTATGTCAATAAATTATACATACCATGCTTATCCAGTTCTTTCAAAATGGACATCCATATATTATCTTTCATGATTCTTGAAATGTATTTTTGTTTACGACTGTAAGTCGCCCTGGATAAGGGCGTCTGCTAAGAAATAAATAATAATAATAATAATAATAATAATAATTGGATACTGCTTCACGCTGGTGGACACCGTGCGCGGAAGCTGTTCTCTGATTGCTCAACCTCCTAGTTGTCTCACGACAAAATCGCAAAAAATAGGATTCAATTTGTTATACTTGGAAAATTGTCAAAAAAGACAAATGACTCATTCTCTAATTTAATTAATGACTTTAATAGGCTACACATGCAATTCATTTAAAATAGTAAGAGAAAAGGAACACGTAGCCGCAAATGGTCAAATGCATGAGACTTTCTAGAAGTGGTTTAAGATGTTAATTCAAGCACAAAGGTCTAACCTTTTCACACATGAGTGCCTATTGTTCTATATCACTGATTTCTGACTGGAAATTGAAATTCTCACACCCAGTGTTTTCATGCAGGTAGGTGTTTAAAGGAGATACATTACAAATCTAATACATTTGCACACTAGTGTATGCTATCTAGTATGTGTTTCTGCAATGGTACCTATCAAGACAGATATCACAGTATCTTATTCCCCAGTACACAAACACATCACTCAGGGTAAAATGAAGCACTATTCCACACTGTCCTTTTGCAATACACCTCCAGTGTTTGAAAAAGTACGCAATGATATTGATGCCCTTCCACTTTCGAATGGAAAACAGCCTTGGTGAAGCCTGACACATTCATTTTGCACCTCAGCCACTGAATCCCTTCGCTGGTGGTGAAATACAATTGTCCCTTTCAGCTCTTATCAGTCAGTATCACACTAACCAGCCCTGGCCTACAACCTGCTCACACTGATGTCTCCATACAGGAGATAATAGGGACATGGATTATTAATAGCCACAGTGTCTTTGAAGGTGCAGTCCCTAAGTATACAGAATGACTGGGCAGTGCTTCATTTTATCCCTTCCATGTATGGGTCTTACTGAAACCTATTCTTGGGGTAAAGTCCAATGGTGATCAATTAATTACGACTCATTATAATTCATGACATGCTATGAATCATCATGCAGAGGTTATTTACTGTATAGAGACGCTTAACCAAAGGAACTCAATGTTATAATAAATACATTGTCTTACATGTGTGGGTGTTCCAAAGTACATTCATCAAGTATGCATGTCTGTTGTTTTATTTTTGTGTTACCCTCTTAGAACAGTCATGTGTCATCTATGTGATTTACTGCTAGTATCAATACATGTTCCACCTTATCTGCTTGAAGTTTTCCTAGTCCATGACTGAATGCCATCAGGACCTTCACATGCATAATGATATGTATTGTGACCTGCAATTTGTGATTTGGGGGGTAACGTTTCATTGTGTATCAATGTACTTTCTTCAAATGATACTAGAGAAGTGTATCTTGAGTCCATAAAATATAACATAACTACTTGAACAAATACTAATTTGTAATTAATAATTAGTTTATCTTATTACAATTCATACAGAATAGTCCTTCAGGATTATGATATGTATTGCAGTAAATATAGTATCCAAACATGCATTTTGTAATATGTTTCGTATCCAGATCTTCCTGGTCCCCCCCTAGTTATGTTTTGTATTAAGACTGGTTTCAGCTTATGATGCTTCAGTTCTACTGCCCTTGTAACAGGGGTGGATTGTAACAAGGACACAGTCCTGTTGCCATTGTAAAATATACACCACCCTCTATCGTGCACAGAGCACTTCAAGACACTGGAAAACAGAGAGCTTCAACAAGCAAACATTTTACAGACTGTATCTACCAGCACAATGCATTCAAATGTAGGAATAGTTTGTTTTTTTTTTAATTAAAGTGTCGCATTGTGAGAAGAGTGCCATTTACTTTACAAAACATAACAATCCTCACGGTCCATTTCCTCCCATTGCAGATCCCTCATGACATGCAAATTAACTGTAATTGCAAAGAGGGGAAGCTACATGCTTTTTCAGAAAGGGATGTGTCACATTCTTGGAGTACAGGCTTGCATGGCTGCTTCTGTTTGAAACCAAGTCCCCTATCATTGTGCTTTGATTTGTAGGATATTAGAAAGGCTTTCGCACAATTATTTTTGTCCCCAATCACACTCCCTCACTGCAGCCAATTCTTGCACAGCTCGGGACAACTAAACATCAGTGGGTGGCCTCTGATCCCACGACCAAGCCAGTTGCCTCTTTGCACATAGAAACTCTAACAGATGTCAGCGAGCTAGCGGCCTCTGGAGGACAAAGGCCAGCCCTGCAGGTGTCCATCTGAGCTCACCAGGCACCTGGCCAGTAGTGTCCACTGTCGCGCAATGAGGAGAAACTATCTCTGCTAGGTTTGCCTACCTAACCCACGGGACCGTCGGAGCCAATGCAATGCTGCCTCTGGAATCCCCATTCAAAGACCGTTGACTTTGCACAGCCTGATTGCGAACCTGCACTCCCCTGACTGTGTGACTCCCCCTGCACACCACATGGCTGTAATATCTGGTCAAATGATGGTATTGTTTTTGAAACTTCAAAAATGAAAGATCTTTAGATGTCAGTGGCCCGTTCTTTTTTTTTTTACCCTCTTTCGATTTCCCTTCGGTGTGCATCCTCATTCGCAGGTTTTTAGAAGCTGCTGTACAAGCATCTGTATTCCAGGGACTGCTCTGATTATGCAAAATGGTTTGTTGTTTTTGATTGATTTGATGGTGGCTTCTGACAGAAAACTGCAGTGTATAAATGGTTTGCTGTCATTGTAAATTAGATACTCCAGTAGCAAATTGATATGCTTTCAATATAAACATAAACATGCTTCCTTAAAAAAGCAATGTTATTTTCTATATATTCCAATGTTTTGCTTCCTTCCAGTTGATACATGTTATATACATTAGGTAATTGTAATATTAGATAGGCTACTCTATGAAAGCCCTTTTAATCCCAACATTTCAGTCCATATGTAATCTTTCCTAGGATTAGTTGAGTGATTAGATTAAAAATTAAGTTTATAACTATGAGAGTGCGGTCTGCTTTTAGACTTATTACATCATCCAATTCAGGCCTACCAGAGAAACTTAAATAGTCAGGTAACTTACCTCTCCTTGCGTGTGATTCATTCACATCCCTCCACCTCCTCCATCTGCTCTTGTAGCTACCCCTTGCTGCTCTGTTGAGGTCATGGAGGGTCTACTGCCTCGTCCAGCAGGACACGTGGTGGACCCTCAAACCAAGCAGGTTCTAGGCAAATGCTCATTTTGTACAGCTCATAAAAATGTAATTATTCAAACATCCTATGTTGTGGGGGTTTGTCCAGTGTTACGAAACTTGTTACAATCTTTACAGAGTTTTGTGCCTTAACTTGGCATTGGGCTGTACTTGCAGTAAATGCATTGTTAAAGTTAGCAGTAATCAATATTTTAATATCTTGCCTAAGCAATTTCATTGAGGGTAGTAAACAGGAATAGTAAATGGTGCTAGGGGATCAGTTTGAGGGCTGTTTTTATGCTGTGCAATTGAAGAAACGCATTATGATTTGAAACCAGCTCTCCTGGTGGTGCACTAAATTCAAAAGCACCCAAAAGCACACAACCATCACAAATACAACGACCTGTTTCCCTGCCTGCATATTATTCTCTTTCTAATTTGCTTTGACTCTAATGAGAATCTGCATTGATTGAGAAGCTAAGCTGATCTCCGATGGCAAGAGGCTTAGCATCAGAAGCTGGAGATAAGCACTGGCCTTTATAATAAGTCTGTTTATTCCCATAGTGTTCTGCAGTGTATAGGGGATTAGCCGGGTTTTGCATACAGAATTCCAATCAGGTTACAGTGCTACTGGTGTACATTTTATCGTGACTCTTGCCGATTACAAATGTCTGTCTGTCTCTGTCTGTCTGTCTCTCTCTGGTCTGTAGCTTCTCTAGCAAACTCTCTCTCTCTCTCTCTCTCTCTCTCTCTCTCTCTCTCTCTCTCTCTCTCTCTCTCTCTGAACTACATATGCAGGTATTGCTGGAATGTGGAGATTCTAAGCTTTCCAACAATACTGTCCCTTTCCATCGGAGCAATCGACTCTATGCATGTGAGCTCTGTCGCATGATGAGTGGCTTACCTTCAGCGATCATAGCCCCGGCTAGGAAGACCGCATACAACTCTGAATAAGTCATTGGAAAGCGCTGAGTAATATGCATTTCAAGTTCAGCGCACCGAAACGAATGGAGCTGAGTTTAAAGTTTGTATTTTATTTATTTATTATTTGTTTATTTAGCAGACGCCTTTATCCAAGGCAGCTTACAGAGACAAGGGTGTGTGAACTATGCATCAGCTGCAGAGTCACTTACAACTACGTCTCACCCGAAAGACAGAGCACAAGGAGGTTAAGTGACTTGCTCAGGGTCATATATGAGCTGGTAAATCTACACATGAACCTTAACATATCTATCTATCTCTCATGTTGCCATTATCCTTTCTTTATCAAAGTAAAATACTGAACCTTCTAGTGTACAGTTGTGCATGTCAGCGATACAGAAAAAGAAACTTGATTCTTAGTAACTGTTCACTGGATGCTGTGGCTCTACCTTCTATAAGAACACTTTGGCTGATCTAGCCTTTGTATCTGTTCAATAGATGGTGCTTCTATAATGATGCTGATCTAGCCTTTGTATCTGTTCAATAGCTGGTGCTTACTTGTATTGAAGCTGATCTAGCCAGGGTTACATAGGTTTATGGACAGGCAACTGGAACTGCTGCTGAACTGAGGTCAGAACACCTTAACATAGACTATTTAAATACATGATTAATTGCAAAAAGAACCACTCAGAATGATTGCAAACATCATAAAAATGCAAAGGTACTTAGAAGCTACTTACTTAATACAATTACATTGCTTCCCTCTCTTATTGGCATGCATGTCTTTCCATGGGAAGGTTAAGCGTGGCTGAATCAAATTATATTTCATTGACCATACCGAATTGTCACCAGGCCGTAAAAGAAAATTGAAAAAGGATTCCTTTTGTGTGGGATGGGGCGGATGCAGTAAACAAAGCTGCATTGATTTGAAATGGCCTGTCTCTCGATCCTTAGCCTGCTTCCTGGGGTTGGGTAACAGACAGATAGGTCGATTGAAATATTCTTACCACAATGGGGAAAATGAAATTGATTTCTAGGACCACTCCCTTCCTAGTTTCTTAGGAAAATCAATGTTAACCACTGAAGGAAAAGATGACTTGATAAAACACAGACAGAGCCAGAGCAATTTCTTTTATTGTGGGATTAATGTTATCAGGTGGTGCAGGTCTGCTGCTTACAAACAGTTCTGTGGTATTGCATTTCCATAATAACTGCGTTGAGGAATTTCTGAATCTGGTATTATTGTATTGCAGCAATACTGGCTCTGAGGGCTTTCTGTGCACAAACAGACTGTTTATAAGTGTGTTCTGTCAATTCTCGTTAAGACTTATTTCAAGGGACCAGAAAAAAAAAAAATGTCTTAACAGGAATTCTCATCAGAAGTCTATGTCAAAGTCCTGCCTACTACTCCAAGTTGGGGAAAAATTGATTGTACATTGATATTACTGTGTGTGTATCCTCCACTCAACTGACGTGTATGTTATACATAAACAGAATGAAATCAAATCAACCATTGTGTTACATTCACAATACCAGCATTTTATGAATGAATACTGTTGCAAGGTACTAGTCCAGAAGGGAGTTGAGAGTTGAGTATTTTAGTAGTCGAATGCTTCAGCCAACACATTACCTCGTTCCACAGCTCCAGAGCTCCATCCTATAACATACATAACCAATTACAAATGTATCATTCAAACTAAGAAGTCTGCTAAAAACTGGGGTTGCGTTGTTCTACCTGACTCCAAGTTTCAGTGGTAAACTGTTGCAAACATTCAAGAAACTGAAATTACCTTATTATAAATCCTATTATGCCTCTCTAATAGAAATATTGCTGCTAGATAATGAATTTCACATGATAGAATCCAAAGAAAGTATCATTTTGGTAAGAAATGCAACATGGAAATATTCTAAGAATCTGTCTACTATCCATTTGATAAACAGAACCAAATTAACTGTTTTTGAGTACAACTACTTTCCTCCTCATCTGGGTTTAAATCAGGGAGATAATGCCAGGAATAGCACACTAATTTTAATAATCAAGACTTGGCTGTCATAATTAATAAATGGGTGACTTTGCCGCCAGTTCGTTTGAATTACAAAGTATGTATGACTGGTAAATCAATACCAGGAAGGTTTTTTTTCAAAGAAATGGCTGAATAATCCAAATTTAACTTTGGTAACATTGACATATCTTGTTTAGCTGTGTGCTGAACAACAATGAATTGCTTGTGGCTTCGATTTGGTATCTTCGTCTGTAAACAAAAGACCAGGAAAAGAAGCAGGGTGCAGGTTTAATTAGATTCTGATAAGGAGCACTTCAGGTAACCATATGTGTACATTATTACATTTCACATGTTAATTCTAATGCCCTTCTCTACTGCAATGAATCTGCAATGAGTTACTGTGCTGAAATGGTAATGTTGACAGAAGACCAGATTACAATGCTCAAGAAGAAATGAGAAACAGCTTTTAAATAGATGAGAAGTCTAGACTATTCCGGAGGTTCTGATATTGTCGAGGCAGGAGCATCATTTCATCAAAATCTTTTTTTACGTGAAACATTTTTCTGTGCCAATGTTTTCCTATCAGAAAAAAAAATTGCCTTCTCAAGGAAAGGACTCCTCTCATCCCTGTTTCCAAGCCAACAACATTCTTTAATTAATAATTTTAATGTTATTGAATGCAATTATTCTTATTTTTATATATGAACAGCCTTGAAATAAGGGGGTTCATATAGTCAAGCCCTAATTAAATTTAGTATTAAAACAAAAACAGTTCCAATTGGGAATATTTCTTAACATTTAACAGTTACTTGTCTTTGAGGGAAAATACACATGGGCAATGTCATATTAAATTTTTTTTTTAATTTATAGTACTTTTTACATTCTGCAGACTGATACCTACTTTAGCTTGTGTTAAAGTTGTATTAGTATTGAATAAGCATTTCTCTAGCTACATGTAAAACTCTACTGTGTTCCATACACTCTGGTGCCTCCACAACCCTGTGGGAGATAATACAGTACGTGCCTCAGGCCAGGGAAACTCTGGCTTCCATTTAGAAACCTTCCTTTCTCTTATTAATAATGCATGTATTGTGAGATTTGGATACAAATGAGAATGAAAGTGGATAGAAACCATTTTGCCTATAAAACTCTGCAGAGCAGAATTAAGTGAGAGAATGCAGACAGTGGACTTAAAGGAATGAGCTATGAGGAGAGGCTAAACGAACTAAATCTATTTAGCCTGGAACAAAGAAGAATTAGAAGTCTTTAAAATCTTAAAAGGATGTAACATGGTTAACCCGAGCCAATACTTTAAGTGCAGTACAGAAACCAGGACCAGAGGACAGGATAGAGGATAGGAGACCCTTCTTCACACAGAGGGGTAGATGTAAGGATATGAGCAAAGTGATTTGTGGGTGCAAAGCCCCTATAATGTGGCGTATGTAAAGAATGGTGTTCACCTGACGTTCTGCACCTGCTATCAAATTAGCATTTTGCCATCATTAATCCAAAAAAGATTATATTGAAATGCATTCAAATGAAGAAAAGAATGTGGAATTGGATGGGATCTGCATACTAACCAGGCGCAAACATTATAATGTGATGTAAGGATTTTGCCTTGCATTTAAGCAATTGCTGACCCTCCAAAAACTTTACACCTCTTCTTACGAGGTGCAAACCATTGTAGAAGTGAGTAATTAAGAGCAGCATAAAAGCACACACCTGCAGAGACCTGCCGTTGGCTTCAGGATGGCTGCTGTGGTACACTTCCTGATGCAATGACACTTGGCTCATGTTGAGGAGAGGGGGAGATGGGCAAGACGAAGAATCCCAGGGTCACTTTGATCGGGATGCCGGAGGAGGCAGTGCTAAAGCATCCAGCAAGGTTCTAGCAAGACGCGGTCATGTGACCTATAAGGTTTAACTTCTGATTCCCATGTCCTGCCTTAGCCATATTCCTTTTTTTTTAATGTAACTAATAAAAGTAACTACCGTTACCTTATTTTTAACATCAAAATTTAACATGTTACCACGTTTAGTCACCTGTGTGAAAAGGAACTGCAAAATTTAATCAGACTACAGTAATGCATTACATGTAACATGTTACTCCCCAACACTAATTAGCATATATGATATATTTGTTCGGAGTCCTCCTTTTCTTGTGCTTATTAAAGGCTCTGTAGTGTCCAGTGAGTATCTTTGCTTTGTAATTCTGTAAAAACTGTAATCCTGTTAATAAACTAAAGAATGATTTGCATTTAGATTCCCTAATGGGCCCAGATCATATGCTTTGGTATTGTTTTATGGAGGTTCTTTCCAGCATTAGTTAATGAAGGATAATCGGTAGCTTCCTAGCCATACATGCGGCTAAAGCTAAAGATGCTAATTATAGTCTGAAATTTTAATGAATAATTATCTTTGAAAAGCATTTCCGATCCCTTCATGACAGCGTGCTTGGGTATTTAGCGTTCATTGGTGATTATGGTGGCTGCCAAGCTCATTTATTAAAAGGGAGCGAGGTTTTGACAACATGAACCGAATGCTTATATTGTCTGTAATCCTCAAGGATTTACTGATGATATTTATTTGGACACCTTTCATTTTTACCAAGCTTGTCTAGTGAGGGACTGTCCTATATTTTGAGCCAAACCTTCTTAGTCTTTTTAAATAATCCTGAACTAGGTTTTCTTTTTAAAAATAGAGGTATTTGGTACATTTCACACTCCAGATAACAAATCAAATAGCAGAATAAAACATGTGTGATTCCCAGTGGAGTTTAAAGGTATTTTGACATTACTGGCATGCCAAAGCCATTCAAAATATTGTGACTTGGCCTTTTCAAAGACGACAAAATGACAATGCAGCTCGTGAAACCAAGTAATGAAACCCTAGGAAATATCCATGTGAAGCGGATGTTAGAACTCAGATACAGAGGCAGACAGTAGTTTGTAAAGGAAGAGTGAACTGTGAAAATGTTGTTGCCCCCCTAATTAGTCAAGGATGACATACCTCAGACCTTGGAGGGTAAAATTAGATTAAGGCAGAACCCAACTGGGTGAAAGAGGTATTAAAAACTCAGATGGGCCAACCTAGGCAGGCAATTTATTAAATAAAGCAAGGGCTTCTGCAGTTTCGGTTCTGAGGGGGCGGTTACACATGTAATGGAATGAGACAGTGGCATTGACCTTAGAGAAATGCACCATGTAAATTATCTTTTATAAAAAAATACAAAAATTCACAGAACGCCCACGGATTTCAATATTAACTAATAACATAGCCCAGAGAGAAAGAGGCCTTCATATCAGCTGAACACGAAAGGTATTTATTTATATTTCGAAGACCTGTTTTTAAAGACTGTTATAAGACCTGTTATACTGTGAACATATGATGTTACTTTTTTTTTCAATGCCATGTGATTAAACTACTCAATCTGCTATGCCAGCATACATGTGTTCTGTTACAGCTCTAGGTTCTTGCAAACATACAAAATGCATTTAAATATCAAACTAGGCTTTGGGGTCCTTCCATTCCCCAGGAATGCTGAATCTCAGTCTGTGTGTACCTAAACGCTTCATTATTTAGCAGAACATAATTTTATTGAACAGATTGTTAAATACAATGTAACACATAGAAACAACAATGTTGTATTGATACAATGTTTGGCCTCTTGACCACTGGGCTCGCCTAATAGGTATTTTTAGCTGTGCTTAACAAGAACCATTTGCTGATCTGGTCCACCCCACAATGCTGAGTGTCCGCCCTGCTGGACAGGGGAACCCCAGTTGATCCAAAAATGTGTAAATCTTCAGGCCACCTTTCTACTCTGTTGTGTAAAAATATTTGACAGTACTTGTTTATTAATGCAACAGGGACAAACTTAAAGAAAATACGATTCTAGGACCATCCCGTTGAAGGAAACGGTTTACTGATGATTATACGATGAACAGTTTGCCATCAGAACTGCTTGGTTTGAGGGTCCACCACCTGGCCATCTGGACGAGACAGGAGACCCCCAAAAGATCCAAGCGGGTCCCAATGCTGCAGAATAGATTTTAATTACTGATCAGAGCAAATGAAGGTAGGTTAAAAAAAGTGATGTCACTATAACAGAAAATGAAGGAAAAGGAATGTTGAATGGAAGGTTCTGAAACCATTCCAAGCTGACCGGTATGTTTGAAGGGTCCTAGGTGAGATGCTAAGGAGGGCTGTTACCTGTACTTGAATAATAAGAGGATAGAGATTTACAGGAATGTCAGGTCTGAAAAGGGAGGAATCAGCAATGGACGTTGATCCGCTTCTGGAACGAAGAGTCAGAATTTCTGAGATTGAAAACGAGAAAGAGCGTCAGCAATTTGGTTCATGTAGCCTGGAATATGATCTGCTCTTATATGAATTGATGGCAAATATGAATTGATGGCAAACTGATAGCCAGGTGCCAGGTGAAAATGTTCATGATAGGTAAAGAGGAGGAATGACCTTTGTTAATGATTTTGACTGTTGCTAAATTATCTGAATGAATAGAATTTATTTTTTTGGCTCAGGAAGAACCCCAAAGAAACATGGCTACAGCAACTGGATACATTTTGTACAATGCAGAGGACGGATCGGAATAGGGTATGGATTCAAATTCTTTAGGCCCCCTGAAGTAACCTCCAAAACCACGAGAGGGAGAAGCATTAGTGAAAAGATGTCAATCCAAAAGTAGAAGGCGGCAGTCAACCATGGAGAGACAGAAAGTCACGTTTAGTGCATGCGTCTCTCTTATTGAGGTAGAGTGAAATTACCAGTCACGAGGGAACATTTGAATCGGGAGGTTTACGTTTTGGGGCTGAAGGTCTCTGGGGGGCATACTACTTGAGCGTGAGCTTCTCCACAATGGCTGCAGATGTGTAGGAAATTGCAGGATGAGAATGAACATGCTCCATTGTTAACGTTATTGCATACTTAATGACCGCCTGCGAAAATTATGGGTCAACCACAACCATCTTGGGAACGGGAAGGAGCAAAGGAAACTGCCAGAGAGGCAGTGCTTCTGGCTGGCGAAACGACTGAAGGGGAAGAAAGAGAGGAAGCGCTCTGAGAGCATGCTATGATGGAGTGAGATGAAGACCCACATATGGAACATGAAAGGACTTGTAAACCGGTTAAAAAATGGCAAAACAACTAGCAATCCAAAGTGCCCCAATACAGGCGCTGGTTCCAACCTGACAGCTGCTTTTGCTGAAAAAACTTTGTGATAATCATAGAATGTAGAGCCTCCAAAGCTTAACAGAAAGGTCAAGTATAATTGATATGTAATCATCTAGCTCATGGTGCCGTCTGGATATATCCTGCAAATTATGTCTCTATAATGACTAAAAGCGAGTGAATTCAGAAATAGTGAGCATTTTGAATGTGCGAGGGTCTGAAACACTTGCGTATAACAGAGTTCTCCGCAATCAACTATTCTGCTGCTAACGTTATCTGGGGAGTTAA
The DNA here is from genome assembly GCF_902713425.1 of Acipenser ruthenus. Classification (NCBI taxonomy): domain Eukaryota; kingdom Metazoa; phylum Chordata; class Actinopteri; order Acipenseriformes; family Acipenseridae; genus Acipenser; species Acipenser ruthenus. Next base: position 12,658,360 of record NC_081204.1, read on the forward strand.
TGAGCAAGGAGACTAAATTTAATATCCGCACCTGAGAGTATTTTATGGCGTAGAGGAAGAGAGGCAGGCCTTGGGTTAAAGATAAGAGCGTTATCAGGAGGAGGCAGAGAAACAGCAGAGCTGAGAGTGAAAACAGTGGAAAGGAGAACATCATGACTGGAAAGGGAATGGTGACCTGCAGGGGCCAACTGGATGCCCACAGTGAACACAAGAGAAGGAGGGAAGGTTGGAAAGGGATCCGAAAGAATAGGAGCAGTATAGGCTGCGGGGGCCTGCTGGACGCTCGCAGGTAGATAATGGTTTGATTGAGCTTGAGTTTGGGCTCTTGATACCCATGAGACGGGACTCCTGAGTACCAGGGGATCCTCAGCAGGGCTATACTGGGAACTGCAGGGTGGAAAATTGCACTGCACTGGACTCCTGCAGTTGATGGATGGGTTTGATGGATGAAACATAATTGATCAATATACTGCACAGTAAGGGAGGAAAAGCTGTCAGTTGATTGTCGCTGAAAAAGTTAAATCCATTATAAAATGTATTTCTGGTTTGTGTTGCTTGCTTCTAGCCAAATGTCTCCTGTTAATATTTATTCTCATCTCAGAAATGTCATGACATGCAGTACCGGTGCTGGCTGTGCTCCTTTCTTACTGTAATCTGATGACTGGGTTATTGAATCTGCTACAAAGCACTGCGCTTCTCTGAGCTGTGGACTTGAGATGATTATCATACTGGTTTGTGCTTATCAATCTACAGAGCAGCGTGTGTTGGCCTCCTGTTCTTTCTGTTTTATTCAAAGTTCCTAGACATGCACATATTGATTTATCCAGTTTCTGTTTCACACGGTTCTGAGGCTGACTGTATCCTGTTGAGGAGATGAGAAAAAATAGCAGTTAAAAAAGGAAAACATTTGGAAATGTAATTGTCAGGAAAAGCATGCGATAGATTATTTATTAAAGTTTAGACTAGACAACACTACTACATTATACATATTTTGACACTACATTCTTTGGCCTTTGGCCTCGCCTTTCGAGGTACCCCAGCCCATAAATTAGCTCACAGATACTGTAAGTGGCTGACCATAGAACATTGGACATTATGTATTGACAAATGAGATACTAGGTATTTGAATAACAATTTGTCCTAGTATTGAAAGCGCCTAAAATGTGCGTCATGTTTTACATGATTTGATCAAAGGTTAAAAGTGAGTTCCCTGCCTACCCCAACTGAATAGACCTCATAGGGAGATCCTATGGGGACGGAACCTGGTTAGGACAAGTTATTGAGAGGATAATAATTTGGATATACTGGAGGGACCTATTTGTCTGTTCACCAGCATGTCACACTTTTTAACATATGGTGCTCACCACAGTGCCAAAGGGACATTGTGGACTAATCGGACTAATCCCAAGACTTAAAGGACGGCGCTATGAAGATATGAAGATGCACACACGGTGTATGTAGACCATGATTATCGACTCCTACTGACAGCTTTCATTTTGTTTTAGAAATCACCAAGCATCCTGTGCGTTTCTGTTTCTAAAAAGGTTTGTCTCAGCCTTTAATGCTGACTTAATGAAACTTGACAAAATAAAGTGAACTGTATTAGCCCCTTGAGATGTGAATCATGTGTGATAAACACCAGCCTCAACCAGAGGAAACTGTTTTGCTCGTTGTTTTTACGTATTGTTTTTTTATCTTCTGTCCTTGCCTATAAGCTCAGCTGATTGTGAGAAGAATTCCATGTGCACTTGCCTGTGTTGTCTGGCTTAGGGAAATGGAGTGTGCTGACTTGTATTAGTGCTGGCTGCTTGTTCAGTTTCAGTCCTTGCAAGTCAAGGGATTTAACCTGTCTGCAGGAATTAGGCTTGTTTCTTCTCCCTGAAAAAGCTTGTTTAAATCCTCTTAAAGAAATGACAGTGCGGGTCTGTAAGGGACTATCTCTAAAAGCTTTTTGCTCCAACTCAAAATTCTTGAAGAAGAAAGAAGCTTATAATAAGAATTAAAGAAGCACTCAGGAGGTTTGAGTGCTTTCTTTCTGTATAATTTTATAGTGAATATCACCAAGCCGCTGAACCCTGGAGGTGTAAGGGCCCAGTCTAGAAAATATCCACTTGTAGAACTTGCTGGACTGGTCATCTGAAGCGCAATGAGGTGGACTATTCCAGACGATCTCTCCACCCAAACCCACAGGAGCGCAAAGGCTAGCACAGCACTGGGCCCTCAGCAAAGAGTGACAACTCGGCATGACCAATATTCAAACCAGCAAGCTCACTCGGAGTAGTGCCTTTACCACATGAGCCATAGGCATAGGGGACCCCCAGATGTGTGGTTTATTTTATTTTTATTTTTTTTTAATATCTCTGACTACAGTAGTCAGTTTGGCCCTGATTTATCAAAACTCCCAATGCTACAAAAAAGAGAGAGCTTCACTTACAAATAACTACACTTATGTTGATTCTTATCACTGTAGTAGTAGTGCTGTTTCAGTAAACGGTTTTGGTCAATTATTATTTTTTTAATTTTAAGGTAAAGGATGGCTGAATGAAAACTAATACATAAACGTATTAATGGCTCACTTTTCCCCTCTTTGCAGGTCTGCTCTCTGATGCTAGAGGTTTCTGTTTCTGAGTCAATGAGCTGGAGTCTTGCAGGGGATTTTAGCTATGATATCTGGCTCTATACCCATTGACTTTTCATATATGAATTTTTTTTTTTTTTTTTTTTTAAAGTGTAAAGCATATACCGAGTTAGCTATTTTGTACCGTTTTGTTTCACAATCTCAATTTGTACTTCATTTTAGAAAACCGTTCAAAAGATTAATCTCGGAAGCCATTACACAGTAGACTACTATAAAATATATCTGGCAACTTCAATGTAAAAATTATTGAGCTAATTAAAATAAATAAATTAATTAAAAAAACCATTTGCCATGTGACCCACATCGATAAGCCACACAATATCGGACTCTCTTTGAAAACAAGCACTTATTTGCATAAATTGATTGCCTACTAGTAGTATTTCTTCTTTATATCACTTAAATATTGTATGCAACTGTATCACAAATTTGACTTTTGGCTTCTTTTAGGTATGTATGTCCTTTTATGTGTAGTTATATTTTTATGAAATTAATAACTCAAACACAAACAGCAGACAAAACCATTTATTTGCAAGCATAGAAAATGTATTGCACAAAACACCCAAGTTGACCCTAACTAAAATGGCTTCTGGATACAATTTCAACTATATATAGAAGTGGCTTCCTATAGGTTGGAATAGGCTGAGTTTAATTCCTTGTACAGCAGTCATGCTGATTGTGTGATTGGTCCCAGCAGTCTTATTGTACAGAAGAACAGTTTTTTTTATACATGGCAAAATACAATAAATGTTAACAAATAGTTTGCGTACTGAGTGGAATGATGTATGGCTTAGAGACTTGTACACGACGCGGTGCAACAGAGGGTAAAAAGCTCTTGCAGCAGTTCTGGTTTGAAATGCATTTTACTTTGTTGTATGAATTGAACCTGACACTTTGTATCTTGTTTGTGAGGCAGCTATCCTGAGTTACACAAGGATGCTCCTAATAATATGCTGCATTCTCAGAGCCAGGCTCGGAGACCATGATCTGAGCAGCGCTCTGGATCAGAGTGGAGTTTCAGGTAAACAGTCCAGAGCTGGGATCAGAGTCATTCATGGATCTCAGGAGTACTAACAACACAGCAGTGTGTGAATATGTTCTCTACAGCTTGTAATTAATCTCCTCCTTGCAGCTGATAATACTGACATCGACATAAGACCCATAATGACCTCTTGACTACAGAGCTTGCTCTTTAGTTGAATGGCAAGGCGTTTGTCTTTGAACCATATGATTTGCAGTTCGTATCCAGCCCAAGCCTTTCCATTTTATTCAATGGGCTGAGATTCATTACAAGCTTCATGGAGCATTCGCTTCCCTCTGATTCCTTAGACGAGGGAAAAAAACAGAAGCACCCTGAGATACAGATAAGAACATTTATGAACGAGAGGAGGCCATTTGGCCCATCTAAGCCTGTCTGGTTCCTAGTAGCTGATTGATCTCGGAGCTTTATCAAGTTAGGTCTTGAAGGATCCAATTGATTCTGACTCAACAACATCACGACGTAGCCGATTCCATACCCTCACCACTCTCTGTGTGAAATATCGTCTCCTTTTCTCTGTCCTGTCTATCTCCACTTAATTTCCAGCTGTGTCTTCTGGTCCTGATTTCTGTACTGTACTTAAAAGTATTGGATTGGGTTAACTTTGTAAACTCATTTTAAGATTTTAAAGACTTCAATCCTGTCCCCATGGCTAGGCTCAGTAGATTCCATTCTTTAGCCTATCTTCATAGCTCTATCCTTTAAGTCCTGGGATTAGTATGATTGCTCTACTTTGGACTCTCTCCAGGGTGCTCCCTTTGGTGCTGTGGTGACCAGAGTTGGACAGTACTCGTTGGACACAAGTGCGGTCTCACCAGTGTATTGTACAACCTCATCATAACCTCCTTGGATTTGTACTCTACACATTTGGCTATGTACTCAAGCCTTCTCCAACAATCATGTTCCTTGCAAGTACTTGCTTCAACCTAACTAACTAACAGCAAGCTTGGCCAGTCCATCTATACAGCACAGCTGCAACTCAAATCAACTGCATAAAATGTTGCTATCATGGTGATTTATTATAAATCACTTAACTCACTCACCTCATCTAGCATGGGAAAGGAGGCTCTTCAGAAATACTTACCGGTGCTACCAAGTATGAATAGTTTAAACTGTACAATATTGACAAAGAAACCCCATTTAATGAAAGATTCTGTTACAGAAGCATTCTGGTGGCACACTCCATCCAGAAATGTTTTATTAACAGCGCATAATTAGTCATTCGAGTACACAAATTTGTTTTACAAGTAGCGTAAAGTGGCCTCATGAATTATTTACTGTGTGAAAACAATTTGCACTGTGTGATTAAGCACTTCTGGTCTCTGGAAATGTGAGAGCCTATTTATCATAAGAAACAGATACTCTGCTGAGTTATTATCAATAAAAGTATTTTCATTGATAGGGATGGAAATGACTGGTAATCCTGACCATGCAGGCAGTGTTCAGTCTCTGAGGGGTACACGTGGTTTAAAGTGGGTCAGTACAGCACTGTCGAGTCTCCTAACAGTTAACATGCAAGTCCTGGCAAATTATAGTTTAAAGCAATGCAAAGTTTCATTGACAGGAGAATCCTTGCAATCATCACTAAAAAGTCAAGCAGTGTGGCTCTCGCCAGGGGAGCTGGCATTCAGACTGACTTAGAGCTTCTGATACGAGATGTCATTCTAAAGGTTGATTTACCAAAACCTAGCAAGTCAAAATGCAGCAATACGTGCTCATGTCAGCTGCTTTTATTCTCCAATAAATATAACAAACTAGAAGTATGTTGCTCACAAATCACATAGCCAGACCCATATCGAACATATTCAGTAGGCTTGGTAAAGCTATTTAGGAATTCTCATTTTGTTCAGTGCAAAAAAAAAAAATCATGATATCATAGGCTTATTATGAAATGCAGATTTAATTTGCAACGTGTGTGCCCTCCGGACAATTCTGTCAATAACACACAGGCTGTAAATTCTAAATTAGAACCATCACCAGACTACAGAATAGTATAGAGTAAGAATTTCCTATGAAAACTCCAGATTTTAATGCAAGAATATAAGTGTGACATACAGATGTCTGTACAGACAGACACCCCTGTGCTGTAGATCTGTAAAATATGCTACTCTCAATAGTTTATGCTAAATAGTGTTAATATCAGGTTTCATGATAATTGGATAAATGGTTGTGCAGATATGTGCAAACAAGTAACTGTGAAATACTTAGTCTACTATACACCCTTCACAGGGGATTTGATCCCTGGCAGCGTATAATAATGATACAACATTAAAATAACGCTTCATGATTCACCTCATCTCAAGCACCTACTGCAGATACGTCTGTCTCAATAGCGATTTCATGCCACATAGTATAGGTATAGATCACCCTTAAAAAAGAGGAATTCTGTGAATCACCTGCAAATGTACTAGGCATGACAAATACACTAATACATCCATGTGCACACACCTGATAAGGGACTGTAGGCTGCTCCACCAGGCTTAACTAGCTTAACTGCGTGGTGAGGGGTTAGATAGACATCGGTAATATAAATCAAGAGATTTGGTACCGAGATAAATATGTATATCATATGCAGTGACAAGGCTTTTTTTATGTTCAACTGTTCAAATATTAATCATATTACATATTTCATATTTATGGTTATCTGTTATGAAGCTCATTTGAGTATTACTTCAAGTAATATGGTGCTGGATTGGACTTAGACTCAAGTCCTCCATCGTTATTTACAAAGCAGGGATAGCACAGCATTGCTCCCAAAGAACCAACCTCATTGGTGGAGAGCAGTTTAGTCTCCATGCCCATCCAACTGTTGGTCTGGCTGACTGATACTGCTTTAAGTGTGCCTACAGTATTTGTTCCAGTTAAACTCTGTGTAATGTAGACAGCATGAGGGCTTTCCACCACCAAACTCATTTCACTTGTTGTGCCTTTAAACCCAGGGTCTCCGAGGTGACCGTCTGGAGTATTAACCCAAGCCTTTGTCTCTGTTCTGTTTAATAATAATTGTGTGCTGTGTCTTTTTAGGGATTTGGAACAAGCCCACACGCACACCCTGCATGAGAGAGAAGCGAGCAGACTTTGTGTCCGGGTATCTGGGAGGGAGAGTCATCGCTGTAGGAGGCCTCGGTGAGTGTCTCTGAGCAACCATGGCTACACGCTGCCCTATTAAAATAAAACAGTGCATTTTATATTAACTCATAGTAACTACTTATATTTTAGGTCTTGCGTTTGCCTGTATAAAAGATGTACATATCAAGGCGTATTTTTTTTTTTTCAATGGTATTATTTTTTCAAATCAAAATTTACAATCCCTCCTTAGATATTTCATCACTACACTTCCAGGTTTTCCACATACAGTACAGTGCCCCCCCCCCCCCCCTTTTCTGCTGTTTGATCCGATGGAGCTGTTCAATTTAAAACAACGCACAGATGTCATGGAAAAAGCAGCGGTTTGTTATGGTACTGAGGAGGAGAGCTTGAGAGTGAGATTTCAGTTCTTTCCCACAAGTTCTCGGCAACCAATCAGTGCTTTTCCAATGACTTGCATGTTTTAAAAGTCCATGTAATCTTCAATTGACCTCTTGAAGTGGAATGCAGGAATGCGTTGGAAGGGCAGCAGTGCAGATTGGTCTTTTATAAAAGAAAATATGAGATCTTTGAAATGGCAATATACAGTATGTTAAGACTTACAGTGCAGTTGTTCCATGTACTGTAAGTCAGTCATTTTAATATTTTACCATTATACTGACACCTCATTTGCTTACCTAACGACATCTAGGTCTTAAATACCACTTATCCAATTAAAACAAAATATTGCCATTGCTATTTCTTACTCTTAACTGTGTTATACATGTTGTTGATATACACCATGGTCATCAGCTTCCCTTTACTGATCACTCTAATCTGTGGCGGGGGATGTACGTTACTGACATACTTGTTCAAAACGCAGTGCAACAAAATTGTTCATGTTAACATCCACAACCCTACAGATAAGCTATGCCAGCATCAATCTATGTAGGAGTAAAAGCTTTGTGTACCATAACTGTGCACCAGTCAATCCATTATCTGTTCTTCACATTTGCACAATTCAGTTCAAACCCCTGTGTGCTGTAGAGACTTTAATTTTACCAGTGAATGAAATATCTCTTATTATTCATAGTCTGGGCACTGCTGGGTAAAGACCTCCTTTTCACAGTGATTGAGTTTGTTGTTGTCTATCAAGGCACCCTCTTCTGAGCAGCAACTTCATTTCCCAGGCAATATGCTGTGGGGAGTAAAGCTCAAATGAAATATGATGGTGATAAAAACAATAAAAACAAAACATTACACAAACCTGTTTTGAAGTCCATGCAGACTGCTCACCGGGTCAGCTGTGAAAAATAAAATGATGTGTGAGATGTAATTCATTACACTTTCCTAAATCTTAATCAAATGCTTTAGCTGTGTTCCGAATGACTGAACCAGATCTCAGCTCCTCAGTGCTTTATCAGTCGAGCTCCGTTGAGAAGTACGCAGGGAGCTCTCCGCTGGTTACTCTTTTTCTAATTTCTTGGTTCATTGTTCTTCTGTTTATTTTTTATCTGCTTATTGGAAGATATTTATACACAAATGTATATATTTGTATTAAACCTAAATTATTTGTATTTAAAATAGGCCTACTCCCCTTGCTGGAGTGGGGAATTGAACATAGTAAAGTAGCAGCTGACAACATCTCTGACATGCATCTCTTTTCATGTAGGTCTTAAATGTACAGTTTTGAATGTACAGTACGTTCATTTTACAACATGATATTTGGTACTACACTAGGTAAAAAAACGATTTCTGTTTGTAAGCCATGCTTTTAGACTGTCTACACTTCCTGGGAGGTGAAATTGTCCCCACCCCACTTCTTTCCTGTCATTAAACAACCAGACAGGCTTTCATGCTTTTAGACATAACATATTTTGTCCGAGAAGATACTGCTGGGATGAAATGACCAAAAAAGTAAAGCAGTAACAGACTTCCTGGATGGCATGGCAAGAAAACTGAGAACTTCGTGTAGTACCAGAGATCTGTAACATGTGTTTCTTTTAAAGACTGCACATCTGAGGCCTAATTATCGAAGTGCAAAATGGGTAAAATTAATGGAATGATTTTGTTATTATTTACTTTAGGAACTTGGTGTATCTGAATTAAACAGAGCCCTAGTTAAGCCTGGTGGAGCAGTCTACAGTCCCTTATCAAGTGTGTGCACATGGATGTATTAGTGTATTTCTCATGCCTAGTACAGATGTAACAGGGCAGAGGTTGGCATACACACTGTAAGTGAGCATCTTAACCACTATGCAAAAGAGCTGGGCCCGTCTGCGTTCATGGTTATAGAGCTTTTAACCTCATCTCGTCTCACCCATAGAAGCCAAAATCCGTCATGTCAGTGCATCCTACAACACTGCCCCTTACCCATGACCATTTCTCTCATTTGATATTCAACTAACAACATTTCCAAAATTTGAAATAAAAGGACATTAAAATGCAGATCTATTAAATGGCACAGAGATTGAAATTACAGAGTAATAATTGTAATGGGCACAGCAATTAACACCACTCCTTATAAATGTTTACCATAGTAAATTTGCACAGTAATTTTGCAGTTTTCCCATGTTAATAATATGCATTTACCATAGTTTTACATATTTTAAGATGCTTTACCATACTGCTGTGTGGGCTTTACAATGTTTATCTGTGCTTGACAGCTTTATTACACTTTGCCATGGTTTTACCTTGGGCAACTTTAATAGGGGCTGTGCTGTACTCATCCTACATTTACCCTGCCCTATTCCCAGCTGCTGTCCGAATCCCTGTTTTAAACTCATTCCCATATTAGTGCTTATCCTAATATGGCACTAAAAAACAAAAATAACAATGTTCAAAGCATTGCTTTTTTTCTGTCAGCTACAGAGAACTAACTCAGCCAGTAATTGTATTTTTCTCTGTGAAGAGTGCTAGACTGATCCCAGGGATATGAGTACAGGCTGAAGGAATTAAACCTATTTAGCCAAGAACAAAGGAAGATTCAGGGAGGCTTGATTGAAGTCTTTAAACACTCAAATAAGTAAACAGTGTTAATCTTAGTCACCGTATCAAGCACGTCACTGACACCAGGACCAGAGGATACAGTTAGAAATGGAGTAAAGACAGACTTGAAATGGGAGACAACTTTCTTCTGTTATGTATGCTGTTAACTGCAGTCCTAGTTGAGTCTCCATGGAAACCAGGACAAGTTAGTAAAAGTAGTGGGTGATTTGGATTGACAAATCTGAGCACCAGAGGTATGTTTACGCTCAGCACACATTACTTGCTGTCTTGACCTTCTTCAGGACAGTCTACCCTGTGGCAGTCTACCCAGTGTGTTTCTTATGTCTCCTAGTTTTATCTGCTTTTATAGCACAGGCCAGACATCGTTTGTGGCCTGTAGTAGAGTCAAAAACAAGGTTCAAGATGCCACGTTTTAATTAGCTGTGTGCTTTATTGAGCCGTGTTCTTCGGAGGAAGTTACATTTTAGTCGTGACTGGCAGGACATAGGCTGCCAGTGCTAAATCTTTTAAATGATTTCAGAAAAGTTATTAGAGGTGGCAAGAGATGGGCTACCATTGCTATGAGATTGAATGAGGCTTTCTGCAGGGCAGCGGATGGGGAGAAGGAAGGATGATCGACCAAAGGAATGGTTCACGCCTTAAGATTTGTGGAATCATTTTACTAGCTTAGAGTACTTTTATTGTACGTATTTACTTTCTGCATGATTTATGTGAGCTGCATAACATTCTGTGTGAAAGATAAAACTGCTGTGCTGGTGTGTTTGACAAAAGAGTGTGTTTTCATTGTGCATTCCCTGTCATTACTCCCATTAATCTATCAGAGCCTGGTGTTTAAAAAGGGACAGTTCTAGATACCATCTGCTGCTGGGTTTTCTGAGGTCTGCTGGCTGGGAAACCTGTGTTGGTGTGAGGCTGAGATAGAACATCTGCATCTGAGATAGACAGTATAATGCATCACAGAAAGAAGCCATTCATCTTATAGCTAGGTGGGCTATTAAATAAATGAGGTATGCTACTACTCTATGTGTATTCCACATGATTTTGAGAAGCAGCCAAATGTAATAGTTACAGTAGAGAAACCTGTAACAGGCTGGGAGTTTGTGATGAGACTGGGTTGAGTTGTGAGAATTTAAGCCTTGCTGAATTCCAGTACCTAGCTCCCATCCTTCTCTCTTTTCCCGTTTATGAGTTTAGTGGATTTTACAGTGTTAGAAAATAGGTCTGAGGTTTGGCAGAAAGAAAGGCACCACCATTGTATTTCGTCAGGTGTTGAAACAAAGGGAAGAAAGGCATGCAAACAAATCTTGTGGTATATTCAGAGGGTTGATTTAATTAAATGAGGAACAGCTACGGTTTGAAAATCCATTTTGTTTTAGAAACACATTTACATATTCTGAATGAATGTAAAAATTGAAGGACCCAACTATTCTATGCACCATAAAAGGGGTAACATAATATCAATAAGGATAATAAGCTCATGGGTAAATATGGAAATCTTATTTTTGAAATCTCATTGGCTAACAAGTGTTCCAACCTGTGCAAACATGTCACCATACCAGCACAGCTTGGAACTCTGGCTGATTCCCTTAACAAGCAATTCACTTTGGGAGCTGAATTTCTGAAGTTAGGTAGAAAAATTACCACTCGGTATCATGTGCAGTTGTAATTTCTGTCCCCGATAAAGTAGTGATTTTCTTAAGAAGTTTTCCATTTATTAACTCACCATTCTCATACCCTTATAAAAGTGTACCACAGTGATTTTTCAATTCATCCCATGGTTATACTATGCTATGTCCAGGTTAGCCATGGTTTCCCATGCTTCTTAATATGCCTTACCGTACCTGTCATTGCTCGTACCTATGCTTTACCATTTCACTATGCTTTCAGTCAGGACAATCTTGCGTTAAATAACCACCTTTTATTATAACACAAAATCTTACAGATTTCCAAAAACACTGAACACAAACAATGGATGTATAAAAATAAAAAATAGTTGGAGCACAGCCTCATCCTTCAGAGCATCCCGGTGCTGCCTGCTAAAAAACAAACAATAAAATAATAAATCGGTGCAACGTGTTCATCACGGTGAACAAAAATGATGAGGCAGAGGAGCATCGTATACTCCCCCCCTCAGGACGAGGCTGGGAGTGAGGTGGGAGTGAGCAAGACTGAGTCTGCGAAATAGGTGTGTGTGTGTGTATACGAAATAGGTGTGTGTGTGTGTGTGTGTGTGTGTGTATATATATATAGATGTACATATATATATATATATATATATATATATATATATATATATATATATATATATATATATATATATATATATATATACCTTATAGGTTAATTAGAACTTGCTGGCAATAGGCTTGTAGATTAACCAATGAATGTAGCAGGCACTTGTACTGTAGATTTCCTGCCTGAAACCTTGCAAGCTTTCTATTATTACAATATGCTTTTACTATGGTAGACTTTTATAAGGGCAGTTCAGAGGAGGCAGAAATGACTGCTGCCGAACTGTATCTGTAACGTGCATGTTTACATGTATCTAGAAATCTGCAATTAAGACAGAACCTGAAAAGGACATTTTGTAGCTTAGTTATTATTATTATTATTATTTATTTCTTAGCAGACGCCCTTATCCAGGGCGACTTACAATTTGCTACAAGATATCACATTATTTTTACATACAATTACCCATTTATACAGTTGGGTTTTTACTGGAGCAATCTAGGTAAAGTACCTTGCTCAAGGGTACAGCAGCAGTGTCCTTCACCTGGGATTGAACCAACAACCCTCTGGTTAAGAGTCCAGAGCCCTAACCACTACTCCATACTGCAGTTATTGAGAGAATTAGCATCTGGGGATCTGTCCATCTGTCTGTATGTCAACCTTACATTTTCACATGATCCAGTGGATGCAGGTAATGGTAATTTACTGTTAGATGTTTCTTCCAGCTCATTCTGAAATGCCGTGGCAGGGGGGGGTTATCAATGGCATACTTGTTTATGTGGAGAAAATGAGCATGACACCAATCAACTACATGAATGTTTCCAGGCAGATAATAAAACCAGGGAGGGCTTTTGTCAGGCACAGAAAAAATAAGCTTTGATGATTAAAGGATCATTGTGTAGGCTGAGGGCGAGAAATTAATACTCATGAATCCCAATGAAATCTTTTCCTCAATAATTATGTTGCTCCATAAAAAAAATGTGCTGCTGATATCTCCAGCTCACTCCACACATGGCTGCCATGGTAATGACGGTTTGTCATTTTATTTCAATCTAATGTGAATTAAGCTGGTGGTTGGATTCCCAAATTGGCGTCCTTCAGTGCAAATTTAATTACTAGCTCCTTGTTTTGTTTGTCGGCATATTCTGAAGGAATGGTGGGGGGGGAGGGGTGGAATGACTCCAGATAATAGTTCATATCCCATGACCAGAAAATACATTAGATGAACCAAGATCAAAGTGATTAATCAATTTTTGATTTTTAATTTGAGCATTCATTTAACATTTAACCTTTTGTTGTAATTGAATTAAAGTCGTGTGAGAAGCACAGGTTCTTTAGCAAATCGATTTCAGGTTTAATCTGAATGATGTGGTTTATCACCTCTGTAATAAAAATTCTAATTATGTACTGCTAATGAGGTGTTTCAGTAGTCAATAAAATCCCTTACAGGAGCACTAACCAGAGTTTTAAAATAAGAGGTCTTACCTCATATTTGCACTAACAATATTTCCACTGGTGCCCCTTTTCTGTTGAAGATAGACCACTGTTATACCACTGCGCTTGTGTAAAAATAGTCACAAAATATAAAACATTGACATAGACAGTAAGCTTCACCGAACTGAATCAAACAAAGTGAGTAGTCTAAGGAGGAAAACGGATCAGGATTGCTGTACATAACTTAAATTATATATTTACAGTAGATGTAGGCAATAGGCTTAATAGCTCACTGACTACAACACATTGATTTATAAGTTTACATTTCCAAGCAAGAAATTTGTTTTTCAACAGTCAGTCAATGCACATTTTCATGGAAGCACACAGACACATTTGGCCTGCAGACAGGGTGGGGTAAATGCATGCTTTACCCTGCAAGTTTACTTATAGTTTGTTTCTATGTCTCTGTGCAGGGAACCAGCCCTCACCCCTGGCGTCAGTGGAGAGTTATAACCCAGTGAAGAGGAGGTGGGAGTACGTGGCCCCCATGCCCAGCCCTCGCAGCTCCTGCGCTGGCCTGCAGACTGAGCGACTGCTCTTCCTCATCGGGGGGGTGGCGCAGGGCCCCAGCGATGCTGTGGAGGCGCTGTGTGTGCAAGAGAGCGTCTGAGATGGGAGGCGTGAAGCAGCAGAGTATTACCAAAAAACTGACAGCGTTCTGCATGGAACTCGGTGTACAGCAGAGCATGGGACTGGATTTCACCAGCACCGCTGAGGGACTGAGACCAACACAGGACTGGCTTTCACCAGCACCGCTGAGGGACTGACACCAACACAGGACTGGCTTTCACCAGCACCGCTGAGGGACTGACACCAACACAGGACTGGCTTTCACCAGCACCGCTGAGGGACTGACACCAACACAGGACTGGCTTTCACCAGCACCGCTGAGGGACTGACACCAACACAGGACTGGCTTTCACCAGCACCGCTGAGGGACTGACACCAAGCTGAGATGGGTCTGGGGTTTAGGTACAGAAATGAAAAGTGCAAAAAGATGAAAACATTTTTTTTTTGCATAAATTACAGGGTTTAGCATAAGGGACTCCATTAGTTACACATGGGTGTCAAAAAGACAGAAGACATGAACAACCAAACCTGGTCTATTTGATGGACTTGATGGTAGAAATAAGGAGTTGCCAGAACAAAGGGTTGTGAATTTAAATGCTTATTTATTAAGTGACCTATATTTAAAGAACATACAGTACAAAAAAAATTACGAACGAGAGGAGGCCATTCAGCCCACTAGTGCTCATCCATTTCCCAGTAGCTGACTGATCCCACAGCTGTGTCAGGTTGGGTCTTAAACATGACTAGGTAACCCATTTCATACCCTGTGGTTCCCCTGAAGAGTGGTTCTTTCACAACCTAGAATTTGTCATAAGGAAAACACAGCATTAATTATTCAATAAGACCTTTAATTAGAGCAAAATCCTCCAGTCTTTCAAAACTGCCAAGTGTAAAGAGATGAAAATGTAAGAGAGATCAATATAACATTTTATTACAAATTCAAAATCCCCCTAAAGCATACAGCATACTGTACAAGAACAAAAGAAACACATGGATAAATAGGTATACGCGGTGATGTAAAGTGGTTCCAAAAGAAAAGAACACAGCAGCTCTTTATGAAGCCTTTTCAGACGGTTAGACACATAGCTGCTGAATGCAACACAAGGCTTGTTTATTACAGATAGAATGGGATTATGAGATATAGCATTAAATGACATCATTAACAGCCGTTCAGATTCAAATAAACACAGAGGTACCTTGCCATCAAGTATCTATTCAGCTTTTCACAGTTGCCTATTATATCTTGCACTCAATGAGATGCTGGTGTTAAGAGTAGAGAGTAGAGTAGTAAGAATAGTTTGATATTATTACTCTTAAATGTGGGCATTAATTCATGAACAAACCTGGGGAGAGGTTTGCATTTTCAGATGACAGTGTAAAGTTTAAAACAGTTCTAAAAACAACGGTAAACAGTTTTGTGGACAGCGAAGCATGTCAGTCAATAGGGGAAGTGGCTGGTTGGTAACTAACCGGAAAAGAATCACTGAAGGGGTGGGGACAATTTCACCCTCCGGGTGAGAAAGCAAGTGCAACACTAACTAAAAGCATCGCTTGCAAACAGCAATTTCTTGAACCAAGTTCAGTACCAGATAGCATGTTTTAAAATAAAAATCCATGTTTACTATAATATATTCCTTTCAAAACTGGAATAAAAAGGATCACAGTCCACTTCTGTTTCTTGTGTAGCAGGCAAAGGAAGCAGGGTCTCTTCAAAGTCGTTCTCTGTTAAATTTCTCAAAGCAAACTGACGGCTCTGAATCAAAGCATAATTGATGCGGTATTAAAGCAGCACTTGTGCAGTCAATTGAACATTTCTCGTTTGAACGCACTAACCTAATACAGCAGTGACACCAGATCCACAAAAGCTCTCTGGTGCACTCTACTGGAAATGGTATGTACAGTAATCCGTCGCATATCCGACTGCGGTGGGACCAGAGTAAGGGCGGATATGTAGTCAGATGAATGAATCCTGTTTTAAATACCATTATACAGAGCTGTAACAATTACTATAGTCACACAATTATTGTTTTGAGTCAGCTTTTAAATCCCTTGTTTAGAAAGATACAGGGTATTAATGCTTATGCTAATGCTTATGAGTAGCCGTCTGGCATGTGGGTGCGTGCATTCGCTGCCGAGTGACAGGCAGGAGATCGAGACTTGAAGTTGATATGCCCCGCAGGCGAACAGGATTTATTTACATAGCAACACACTGAACAGCTCAAGTGACACTACCAGCAATGGCAGCGCACGGAGCACATGCAACACAGTGTACGAAAACTTTGTTAGGATCGACAATATCTGAACTAATCTTCTCTGTTCTATAATAAACTAACGTTGCTGAAGAGGTTGATCATGGCGGATAAACGGTTAGGGCAGGTATGTAACGGGCAGATACACGATGGATTACTGTATCAAGTTTTAAATAAAAGCCTCACTGCTCCAATACCGCGTCAGAGTTGAACTTGAGTTGCCACTTGTTTTGTCTCGGTACCGAAGAACCACATTATAAACTACATTTTCTTTCTTCGTATAAAAATACATCTGTACAATTTTCCCAAACTGATCCCAGATGGCACAGTACTGTTTTAGTGTTCTTAGTGTATGGTGATGCTGAGGGTAAAATGTTTTTAAATTTGAGTGATTTGTGAAGATGTTTAACTTGTCTGATGGTCATCACACACACACTGCGTGCAGTCCTATAGCTGAACTTCCAAACCAGTGCTGCTGGTTATGAGTTGACTTATGGCTTTTGTCTGAGTTAAAAACGAGAAACGCATACAAACTTAACGGACATATCACTAAAAAAATATTGGACATTCAAAATCAGTGGTACAAAAATTGTGCACACTAAATAAAAAATTAAAATAAATAGTGGGGTCTATTCAATTGATCTAAGTCCTTTCAATTATGCAATTGTCCCTCCCTGACATTTGACCTATTTTTAGAGGTATTCAGGTTTCCAAGACAAAAAAGCAAAAGAAAGTAAAAAGAACACTTGTATAACAGCAATGCTTTGTTTTTAAGTGCAGTGAACTAAGAGTCAGACCTTCCAAATTCTGAAATAAACGACTCAGCAGGCCTTGTCATTTATTAGAATTCAGGTTTACTTCCGCATACACTACACAATTATCATGCTGTATGTGTGTTCATTTACAGTTTATTAAAATATATCCTTTTTAAAATGTTATGAATCAAGAGTAAAGTTCCACAGGTTCATTGCGGCCCCAAAGGCAGTCTATGAAGCTTGCAGTCAGTGAGAGCTCTGAAAAACTCAGACAATTTAGTAATACAGTGCCACCACTACAGAGAAATGTGTGTACAGTATGTGTTAAATGTGTGCCTACTAGAATAGAAACATTCTCTGGTAAGTGCACCTTTTTAATACAGTATGTATTATGCTGTCAAAATCCAAAACAGGGTAACTATCACTTGTTTCAGTTATGGAGATGAGTTTACCATATTCCATCCTACAAATTATAATAAATCATTTAGATGTTTATTGTGGGTTTGTCTAGACAGACAATCTGTTGACATTTGGTTATAGAAATTAGAAAATACTAATGTGGCATTGTCATGCTCTGTTGATATAGTTCTGTATAAATAACAAGGTTTACATTTGAATTAAAGTCTTGTTTATTGAGGTTGATTTGTATAGGATAGTGAATGTATAGATTCAGATTCTTCTATTTTTATTACATAGTATTTTATTTTATTTGTAACTTGTTTTAAAACACGTGTAGAATAAGTCATGGCAAGTATATATACTGTATAAAAAGAGTGACTGTAGCGATATTGTGGTTGTTTAGGTTCTAAGACACCCCTAACCTTGGTTCCTAAGTGGATTATGAAAAACAACCAACACTTTCAGCTCTTTGGAGCAGTGCACTGTATTTATCTACAGCTTTACACTTGTCTAAAAGGGTCTGGTTGCTGATTCAAGTGATTTTGTTACATGGTTATATTACTATTGTTTGTGATTTCAAGTATGACATGGTAAATTATATATTTATTTATTGTTCCTTCACAAATACAGGCACATATGCCTAATTAGTGGAGGATATTCACAGCCTCTTTTAAAAGCCTTATTTTATTAACAGATATTCATGATTTTATGAGATTTTATGAGATTCTTTCTGTATTTCTGTCTGAACCCTGTTCTCTCTACTGCTCACATTGCAAGTATTTCATTCAACCCATATTCAGTGGAGAAGGGCTAGATCCTCAAAGATTTTGATCAAAATTGTCATTGCCACGTATTTTCCGGATAGGAAAACTAAAAGTCACAAAATCATCTGAAAAACTGTAACATTTTTTTTTTTTTCAAATTTCATAATTGTAATTGTAGCTTTCAGAATCTAGCCTGCAATGTTTCGATGCTCATGTAACCATATCCGTTCTTAAAGTTTACCATAGTAAAAGCATAGCAAAGTGAAATAAACCAGTGTGTACATTTGGTAAAGCATACTGTATGCAAGAATTGTAAAGCCCAGAGAGGTACGGTAAAGCATATTAAAAAACACGTCAAACTATGATAAAATAAGGTAAATGCATAGAATAACCATGGGGAAACTGCTAAATTACTGAGCAAAAATACAGTGTTAAACTTTTATAATGTTTGTTGAAAAAAAAAAAAAAAATGTGTTACTCTGTGTACTTTCAATTTGACAACCAGGTTGTGTGGGTCTCTGTAGATTTACAAACCCACAATCTTTCCACACATGCAGATTTATATTGAAATATACAACTAAACAATTAATGAGATCAAAGGTGATCAAAATGTTGTAATGCATAGAAGGATAAATGCATTATGAACACCATACAATGTCTCCCACCACTCATAGTACAACATTTTGTACTTTGCATAAAATATCAGTAGTTTAGCATTTACCAATGGTATTCATACAAACGGCATCCTATGGCCAACAGGGATTAATACCATGTATAACGTCTTTCGGTGATCAATATAATGTTATGGTATTGGTGTATGTGAACTTTTACAGCGTTTCTGATTACTGCAATAGTAGTAGCAGTAGCCTTCTGTAAAGCACAGTTCTGCAACATTGAGATGTGAATTAATTGTATTAGAAGGTGTGTGTGTTACGCAGGGTGAAGCAGGGTGGTAGTTCAGTGCCTATATTGTGAGGTAGTGCCTCTATGATATTTGAAATCATAATAAAATATCTTTATTTGCTGTCTGGTGAATGTCACAGTGTTTTTCTTGTTTAAAGTACTGTACATACATACAGTGCCTTGCGAAAGTATTCGGCCCCCTTGAACTTTGCGACCTTTTGCCACATTTCAGGCTTCAAACATAAAGATATGAAACTGTAATTTTTTGTGAAGAATCAACAACAAGTGGGACACAATCATGAAGTGGAACGAAATTTATTGGATATTTCAAACTTTTTTAACAAATAAAAAACTGAAAAATTGGGCGTGCAAAATTATTCAGCCCCCTTAAGTTAATACTTTGTAGCGCCACCTTTTGCTGCGATTACAGCTGTAAGTCGCTTGGGGTATGTCTCTATCAGTTTTGCACATCGAGAGACTGAAATTTTTGCCCATTCCTCCTTGCAAAACAGCTCGAGCTCAGTGAGGTTGGATGGAGAGCATTTGTGAACAGCAGTTTTCAGTTCTTTCCAGATTCTCGATTGGATTCAGGTCTGGACTTTGACTTGGCCATTCTAACACCTGGATATGTTTATTTGTGAACCATTCCATTGTAGATTTTGCTTTATGTTTTGGATCATTGTCTTGTTGGAAGACAAATCTCCGTCCCAGTCTCAGGTCTTTTGCAGACTCCATCAGGTTTTCTTCCAGAATGGTCCTGTATTTGGCTCCATCCATCTTCCCATCAATTTTAACCATCTTCCCTGTCCCTGCTGAAGAAAAGCAGGCCCAAACCATGATGCTGCCACCACCATGTTTGACAGTGGGGATGGTGTGTTCAGGGTGATGAGCTGTGATGCTTTTACGCCAAACATAACGTTTTGCATTGTTGCCAAAAAGTTCGATTTTGGTTTCATCTGACCAGAGCACCTTCTTCCACATGTTTGGTGTGTCTTCCAGGTGGCTTGTGGCAAACTGTAAACGACACTTTTTATGGATATCTTTAAGAAATGGCTTTCTTCTTGCCACTCTTCAATAAAGGCCAGATTTGTGCAGTATACGACTGATTGTTGTCCTATGTCTCCCACCTCAGCTGTAGATCTCTGCAGTTCATCCAGAGTGATCATGGGCCTCTTGGCTGCATCTCTGATCAGTCTTCTCCTTGTATGAGCTGAAAGTTTAGAGGGACGGCCAGGTCTTGGTAGATTTGCAGTGGTCTGATACTCCTTCCATTTCAATATTATCGCTTGCACAGTGCTCCTTGGGATGTTTAAAGCTTGGGAAATCTTTTTGTATCCAAATCCGGCTTTAAACTTCCCCACAACAGTATCTCGGACCTGCCTGGTGTGTTCCTTGTTCTTCATGATGCTCTCTGCGCTTTAAACGGACCTCTGAGACTATCACAGTGCAGGTGCATTTATACGGAGACTTGATTACACACAGGTGGATTCTATTTATCATCATTAGTCATTTAGGTCAACATTGGATCATTCAGAGATCCTCACTGAACTTCTGGAGAGAGTTTGCTGCACTGAAAGTAAAGGGACTGAATAATTTTGCACGCCCAATTTTTCAGTTTTTTATTTGATAAAAAAGTTTGAAATATCCAATAAATTTCGTTCCACTTCATGATTGTGTCCCACTTGTTGTTGATTCTTCACAAAAAATTACAGTTTCATATCTTTATGTTTGAAGCCTGAAATGTGGCAAAAGGTCGCAAAGTTCAAGGGGGCCGAATACTTTCGCAAGGCACTGTATGCAATATTAAAAGCTTTTTTTTTATTTTATTCATCCCCAATCCTAAAAAATCTCAGTATTAGAGCAACTACATTTAGATTAATTGGGAACTTCATAAAAAAAGGTAAAGGATGGGTAAACAAAAATGAAATGGCATTTGTAGCTATAGGCAAATAAAGCACAGATGAGAAGACATTAATTGATGACACCTTTTCTAACCACAGCTTACTAAACACCTCACAGGGTTGCTCAAGCTCTGCTCTCCTTCGGTGGACTACTGTGAATATGCCAGACTAAGAAAAGCAAATAAACAAGTCGCTTTAAAAAGCTGTAGTATAACAGTGATCATGGCATTGCTGTGACGTGGTCCTCTGTAATAATGGAATGCTCTCATTCAAATAATGCCCTCAACCTGCGGGCTTAGGCTTTATTCACTTTGGAGTCCCATTATTACCTTGCCACAGCAATGCCTTGATCCCTTAAATAGCCCTCCTCTTGGTCGTCGAAGGCACTTGGCTAAAGATGTACAATATTTCAAAACGATGCACACCTTGTGTTGGCCCTTTGCAGCTTAAGTAAACTTCTGGCGGCATTCTAAAAGGTATTATACAACTGTTAATGATCCTTATATTACAGGATTGACTATACAACATAACTATTGATTGCTATTATAGAAAAATTAATATGCAATTTTTCGGTGGAGACTCCATTTCAAGATTCTGTAACACCTCAACATATTAATTAAGCTCTTGGATCATTTTCAAATCTCAATTCCCTATAGAACCCAGATCTAGTAGGTTTGGTAAACTAGAATTTGAAACCTTAATATAGATTGATATATTATGACAGTTTACAATTACCTTTTAATACCATAAGAATTTCTCAATAACATTTAAATAGACAATCCTAATACACACACACATATATATATATATATATATATATATATATATATATATAAATATAAAACTAGACAGAATAGTCCTAACCTTATCTCTAAAATGGAAAGTAGAAAAACTAAAGCTTCATGATCTTCTATTCTTTCTTTGTTACACTTTGGCACAATTGCCACTGGTAGGTTTCAAGGCAAGGGCCAGATTAGATAGGCAAGGATGCCTCAGATTGCCTCAGAATGCTGCACAGTACAGTACCTCCAGGGCAGGGTTAAGGCATGCTTGCAGGGCTATGTTCTTATTCTCATTCTGCTGTGTGGCTGAAGAGATCATTCAGTCTCCAGCCACCTTCCAAACAGTCAGTTACTGTTTTTAAAACATGCTGATTTCCTCATACTGCTAGTGTGAATAGGGTTTAGATGGGAAGGTATCTATTCACACCCCACAACCGTCTGATGCTTGAGGGTCATTGGTCCTGTAACAATTTAAAGACACATGAAAACCCCAATTATTCTTGCCTTTTTTTCTTTGGGGTTTTAACTATTCATTGATCATGAAAGATTGTGTTTCTATTCAGAACACTAGCTTACAGCATGTGTTGCAGCAGAACAAACATCCCTGCTAATACTGAGTATTAGTCAGGTATACTTTGATACATCAACAACAACAAACACATTCCATATTTCCATGATAAACGGTAAAAAGGATGTTTAATTGATTATACATTGCGTGGAGTATAAAAGTCTGAAGGCCCATGGGATAACCATGGTAAATAAAACACATTGTATTTTGTATCAATTATATCATTTCGACTATCCAGTCTGCCACAAAAGGCAGTCTGAAACAGTAAGGGGCACAGATGAAGTTTGTTTCTTATTTAAGCATCTATGTGGCTGCGTGTAAGCAAATGTAGCCTCCTTGGCAAGTGGCCAGGTAACCACCTTGCCAGTCAGAATGTCTGTGTTAACACTGGGATTGGGCTGGCTGTGTCTGTAGGTGTGGTTGTAGCTGGTGACGTACATCGCGGGGAGCTCTGGCATGGTGATGCGGGGCACTATGAGCTTGTTGGGGGCCTGAGGGGGTTGGTTTTGGGTAAATGATGTCTGGTAGGTGCTGAGTCCGGGGCCTGATCTGGCTATCTCATCCTTTTGAGGGGCCCAGGTGATGAAATCAGGCTTAAATCTGGCTGCCTGTGATATTGCAGACTTCACTTTAAACCTTCCCAGACCCTTTGGGGGAAAAAACAATATATAAAGTAGTTACAGGAGAATCAATACTTTTTAGTGTAACATTTATTTTAATAATTGTATTTGGCTTTTGAGTGACAGAACTAATAGTTTTTTTTTTTCCTTTTTATTTTTCTTTGTATAGCATTCTGGTATGCCTTGTTATATCTAACATCTTAATTGAAACAGTCTTGACCTGTCAACTGAGGGCCCACTATCAGATCAGCTGTCTTGAAGTAAATGTTTGCAAAGTTGTTACAAGTCTACAAATGTTTCGGCTAGCGCCATATTCTCATTGCTCATTGCAACTGAAACTGGATTGAAAAGGGGAGATGCAGGTTTTACACATCACAGAATACATGTCAGGAACTAAAATGAAGGTTCACTTCCATCCCCCTATATATATTTTTTGCTTCAGCATGGTCAAAATGACCAGAAACCATCCAGCCAAGATTCATTACGAATAATATTTTGATTGCACTGTTCAGTATGAGATATGTTGGTGTAGTGAGAGACAGACTTATATGCCGTGGTTTAACTTCAGTGCTGCCCATGTGTTTTTACATCAGTATGAGGAAATGCTTCACATGAACCCTTGTTAGGATTGAAGTCCACAGATATAACATTACTTGCCAGTGCATTGAAAAATAAATGCATCAATAAATACTTACATTTTCAAAATAGGTGGCATCGCTCAGAAAGAGTTGCCGGTTATCATGCTTGGAAAAGACGTGCTTCCTTGGGTTCTCCTGAAATTAAAAAAAAAAAAAAAAAAAAAAAAAGCGTGTTTATTATCAGAACTGGGCTCTAATAAAGCAGTATGTTGGTTTGCTGTAACCCTCCCTCCCCATCATTTTAACCCCAACCCACAGAAACAGCCTGTTGAGCAGAAAAAATATAAAAAATATCCTCCCTACCCAGCATCAGAAACCTGAGTAGGGTAACAGCAAACCAAGCATTCGACTATTGTATACTATAGCGCCATCTAGTGCTGCAGTCTAAGGAACAGAGTTACTTCACTGTAGTAAGATTTTGCTCCAGTGTTCTAACAGTTAATGCTACAAAACGAGTAACACAAAGCACAGAATTAAAAAATATTAAAAATAAGGACTGTATGTTTTGTTTTGTTTTTTTCTTCAGTGTTCAGATCGGTTTTGTTTCATATTCTTATATCCCTGAGTAATTCCCACCCTCCAATTATAAAGGTTGAAATCTCTTAAGAGGAATGTGACGTGTATGTTAATTTTGCAGGTATTAGATATTAATCTTGTATAGGTCAACAGTAGCTAGGTACTGATAAGATATAAACAAAATATGGTAATTGTAAAGGTTAGAAAAATGTTTAAGGGAACAGAAAAAAGCACAACAAATTAGAAATCAGAAATATCATTCTTGCTTATTTCTATTTTTTAAACGTTAACAGTTTTGTTTTGTGTTATTTTGAAAAAAGGGGTGCACACTTTTCACTGGAGCAAATGCTGAGTGCCAACTGCACTAAGGCACTAAGCAGACATGTCACATTACCTTTCTATTACATGCAATCAGAGTGCTTCTTTAAATTTCTGAACTTTTACATTCTTTTAAGAAAGAGTCTGATAAATACAAAACTAACACTACCTGTCAAACATTATTACAAATGTTTTTCAGAAGTTTGGTACAGGACTAATATAACCACGATCTAACTTGACAATTACCATTGGTGGATATTCTCAATTATTTAAATGCATTTTATCTTTCATATTGTACTACAGTAATTGTATTTAAAATAGCACAGTGAGGAGGTGGCTGGCCCCATGCTAATAAGCGTGCCCCAGTGGAGCTCATGTGCAACCCTCTAATCTGCTTCCAGGCAATAGCGCCTTCTTTTTAGAATAATGAGTAACACTGTTACTACCCAAACACATCCAAGAGAGAAATCAAGCAAGTCTGAAGAGAGATTAAAGTACTCTTCAACTGAAACACGATGACTTAATCCAGGAGTGCTTTCATTTGTAACACGAATGCCACTGACCCTTCACACACATTGATGAAATGAAAGAGCTTCAATCAGGCTTTTTTTTTTTTTTTTTTTTTTTAAATACAGCAAGAGGATGAACTTTCTTTTATTACTAATTTCATCTCCTGGGAAACCTTTTTTACATGTTGAGTAAAAAAAAAAAAAACACGTTCACTTCTTATAGTATTACTGTACTTTGTTAAATGCATATTAAAAAAAAATAATAATAATTGTATATGAAAGCAAAGTATTAATGGGGGTCATAATGTGTGGAGTCTTGCTGTACAAATGGATGGACTTGCTAAAACAACATGGCAGTGAAAGAGTATGTTTATTACTGAACAACACCAGCAAAATAACGTAACTAAGAAACTCATAGAATACAACAGCCTGGCAGTGAAAAGGTTTGTTTTTACTGAACATCATTGCTAATGGAACCTAAGTGAGATCATAGAATACAGCTGTGTTCCAAATGTGAAGACAACAAATACAAAGTCACATGACCTTCATATGGCAGCCATATCAGGCCAGTCAGTGTCATGGCCAGCTGCACATAGGAGCGTACAGTATGAAGTCAGTACCTTCAAATATAAAGAGGCAGCAGCTTTGTGAAATTACTGTCGCAAAAAAGGTTAATATTTCTTGGACAATACCCACTTGAACTAGAGAATCATAGAATACAATTGTCTACTGAGTATGAAGCCAATATTTCAAAAGCGTCACATGTCACATGACCACAATATGTCGTTAGCCGGGTTGGTTGGTGAGAGCTGCTGTTTCACATTGCAGTGTATTAGTAGGGCTTGTTATTTAACATCTTTATAGGGATCATAATTATAAAAGTGCCATGCAATGATTCTGTACATATTCATAGCAATACCATAGCAACAGTACATATCCGGTACATAGCAACCATTCCTAGCAACGTCAACATATGCGTAGCAAGGGTACATTTTCATTGCTTATGCCTCACCACTGAACACAGTTTTCAAATTCTAAACAAAAAAGTTGTTAAAAACACAAAAGCTGTATTAAAATATCTCCATAAGCCCCTAGTTTGGAAACTGAATGGAGATGATGCTGTCTTTGAAGGTTTAATAAAACAGATATGTATGGACCGGAGATTTCGGGTATAGGGGATGACTGTCCCCTCGTCGTGTTGATATATTGTCTTCCAAGGATAAAATCCCCTGTGACTATATCTTGTTCAGGGACAATCGTTCTCCACTATATGCATTAACTCTAGTGCATGCTTATATACTGTACAATATGTACACATACAGTATACTGACAGCATGAGAGAAAGTGGCAGTTCCTTCACTCATCTTCTAAAGCCCATCCATTCCAGGTTACAATCTTAGAAGTACACTTGCCTTGGATCTCTGTACCAGTCTCTCTGGAGGAAAAGGTCTTGCCTCTAGCCTGTACTCCTGTATAAAGTCATTCCGTTTTTTACTTAGGTAATGTCCATAAAACCCGCTGGGAAACTAGGAGGGGGAAAAAAATCACAGATTTCAAAACCTCCCCCAAAAATCCAATAAGCTATTTAATGATTTGACTGTGAAGCCTACCAAAGCAATCAATCCGCCCCACTCTATCTGATTACGATTAAAGGGATAATTTTTATCATGTACATTTTCTAAATAATGAATGTTTCTTGCCTGTTGAATATGTACAGTATTAATGACAATTCTCTTTTGTTGTTTTCAGAAACATTCCTTTTCAACCACCGGCTCTGCTTCGGAAAGAACTCAAAAACTCTGAGGTGGTTTGAAAAATGACCACTAGGAGTATGTAGCAGTAATTTCTGTCCCCTCTGAAACTGAGATCATGAATAGAGATATTTCCATAAACAAACTTGCTGTTCACACAGTTGCACAGGGGGCTGATGCAATGATGCATATCCTAGTCATCATTTCTAACCACTGTCAGAAAATCTTTTTTTAAGACCAAGTGGTTGAAAAAACAACTTTAGTTAGTAAGCCTGGTAAATACTGATCTAAGCAAAAACAATAGTAGAGAATGAGAGCAGACACATATAATAGGATATTATGTATCTGATTATAATGCAATAAACTATTGGTTCTATATATAACAATATTTAAGGGATTATGAGGACTAGGGGTGCATATTCCTGACTGGGGGCTATAGTGTAGGTGGGCATTTGAATTTCACACTTCAGAGTTTTGCATTTAGAGAACCACTTGTCCCATTGTGATGAAACTTGCCAAGGACCTTCTTTGGCACAAGTTATTAAGTGTTTCTGAATCTGGATGTACAGTGTATGTGGAGGCTGTCTGTTTTTCCCCATGTCACTTACATTTTTACATAGGCTATAACGTTTGGTTCAGTTGTTACAGAACTTGGTCTGGATCTTTGCACAAGTTATTGAGGGCCTCAGACTCTGGTATTATTTACAGGCATCTGTACTGTACATCAATCTGTATGTCAAACTTTGAATATGCAGACAGGGGATGTAGGTCTTGGAGATCTATGTTTTGTTGTTATTGATGCTCAGATTTTCTATTTAGAGCTGTGGCGATAAATGGGAGAATTGTCACAGACATGTTTGTTTCAGCAATGTAAAGTTGCACACAACCCTGCAATAAAACACACTGATCTGCAAATAAACCTGGATTTGATGATGGGTAAGAGAGGCTCAATTAACTACATTACTCCTGTAAGCAAAAAATACTATGCAAAATGTGGCTTGTTTTTGTACTGGTCATGTGCATAGCCACCTAGTTCAGGCTAAAGAACAAGGTGTTAGTCAAAATGAACATTATTAGCTAAGACTACCAACATTATTATTGTACTGTATATACTGTGAAAGCATGGCTTAAGAATACGATTCCACAATTAGTTGTGTCTATATTTTACAAGGGGCTTATAAAGAGCACTGCCTTTTATATAAATATTACTACAAATTCTAGCAGCTGTATTTGCCAGTTTTTTTTATTAGGGTAACTATACGTTATTGCAGTATTTGTTAGTAAATATCACAACGCACTCCAATAAACTGCTGTAATGCAGTTCACTACTGTGTAACACTTCAGAGGCAGGCTGCTGTATTTACTGTGATTACTATTAAATAATAATATCTACTTTAACTTGTAAATAGCTAAGGATTCAATATATTAATTAATCAAAACTGTTTAAAAGCTGTTTTTAGCGAACCTTACCCACGTCCCAGTCACCTCTCCAGACATCGCTGCAGGATTTGACCTAAAAAAAAAAAAAGGTGGGGTAACGAATTCCAAGTTGTCAGAGAATGATTCCGTGCTGCGTACTTCTGGGTAAGTTTATGTCATTGCTAGGATACCACAATGGAGGCGTGAAACACGGGATAATTCAAATTTTCAGTGGCTTCTGAGCCGGTCACTACGTTCCAAAACGACCAGTTACAATTAAATATTTTCATGTACTGTGATTTAGTTTCAGGACAAATTAATTTTCATACAATAGAAAAAAAAAAAAAAAACAGACAAAAACAAAAAAACGTGTTAAATACATTTAAAAATTCCAGCGCTGGGGGTAAAAATAATTATTCTCGTTTGCACACCAAAGTGGGGAAAAAAAATGCCGTGAAATGAGCGGCACGTGCAGTAATTAAATGCCCCCTCCTCGTGCACAGGAGGAGTGACGGACCTACGCGTGAAAGGACGGTTACCTCAAGAGCTACGAGTTATGTGCCGTAAGGTGAAAACATATTTTTTGTTTGTTTGTTTAAATAAATAAGCATCAAATGACAGGTAAAAAAAAAAAAATAACATACATGAATAGAAAAAATCTTATAAACATTTAAAACATATCGTACAATGTACTGTGTGTTATTTAACTTGCAGAGTGGAGCACAGACACCGTTTTGAATCCAGGACGGGCTCATATCATATGTTGTTGCTTGTTTAACGATTTAATCTATCAACAATATGACTTCCCAATAGTACAACAATTTGTTCGTCAAATAATAAATATGGTTGCGAATCCAAATTCCACATGAATATTGAGAGATATGTCTATTTTGGGGTTGCTTTGGTGAGCCTGAGATTGGATGTGTTTAAAATAAATATATAAAAGCGATTGTAAACACAGCTATTTAAAAAGGCTTTACCATTATTATGGACTATATTTAACCTGTTGTCTATATTTTTCAAAGGCTGTGGTGAAACTGCACAAAATATATATGGAAAATGGAAAAAATAAAAATAAATAACAAAAACTGTGGCTTTCATACAGAGCCTGTGATTGATAACAAATAATACCCTCTTTATCAAAATCAGACAAATGGTTTCCAAGATGTAGCCTCGGGTGTCAGTTTCACAGTTCCACCTAGGTTACAGTTCAAGCATGATGTCATTTAATTCCACTCAGCAGAACAGCACAGTGTTGACACTGATTGATGCAGGTAGCTGTAGTCATTGAGTTACAATGGATACGTTTCATGGCAATTGGATTCAGCTCAAAGTATGACTATCTTCATGTACTAGCATCTCCCACTATATGTTCCCATCACTGCAGATATCATTTACAGCAGGCGATCATAAAAAAATACTAAACTACCCTAAGTCAAGGTTGCTGGTAATGCAAAACCCTTTGTTGAATGACTTGATATTGTGTAAAACATATGGATGACAGTACGAGTAACCATGCTGACATTATTTTCTAGAGAAACGAATAATCTAAAGCATGAATTCCAGTGTGTGGAATATTAAAGAGATGTTCAGCATCCCTACAGGAACAGGGTAGGTTTACTATGTTTATATTTTGTTTTCCATAGCTTTAACAATTTCAGAATTTTTAAAATGTTACCTGTTAAACATTAAGCATAAAAAACATATCACTTATATTTGAGCATCAAAAGAAATGTATCACTAATATTTGAGCATCAAAAGAAACTTATCACTTATATTTGAGCATCAAAAGAAACGTATCACTTATATTTGGATAAAATTAATTAGATGTGATCGAAAAATGACAAACTCTGTTTTAGAGCAGGTGCATTGACTTTTTATTGTGCTGATTAACAATTGACATAACGAAGATGCTGCAAAATGATCTGTCGATCTTGAGCAGGTGTTGTGACTCTTGGTCTCCCAGTTCATGGCCTGTCATTGACAGTCTGTGTCTGGTTATCCCGTCTCGCCAGGTTTGAAATTGCTGGCTGTGAGCACCTAAGATGGCGAGCCACAGTACTCTGCCCTAGTCCAGCCTCCAACATGCCGATTGCACACTGCTCTCTTGACAGACGTGACATGTTGTTTTTTTTTCTGCCATTTTCTTTATTGCTTTTATTCAAGCTTGCAATTCAACAGCTGAAATCACTCCATATCCAGTGTCCAACCAACTGTCTCACTAATTAGGTGATTAAGTGCATATGCTTCAGTCATAGTCACTCAAGCGTGTCATGTTCAAGGATGAATGATCAAGTGGTTAAAAAGAAACCAAAAACATTTCGTCAATGTCCATCATTTATGTACCTTATTTTTATTTTTTTTGTTAAATATAAGTGTTATAAAGTTTCGTTTGATGCCCGGTATAGATATAAATGAAAATGCAGACTAAGAGTGAATGAAATGGTAATAGGTAAACTACAATAGGCACACAAACCTGCTTTAAAAAATGCATTTATTTACTGAGCACAGAGCAAACAAAACCTCCAGTCGAAGCAGTGCTCCCAGTGACTACTCCAGTCTGACGGATTCCCAGTTCCTGTTTGGATCTCAGTTTTGCCCTGAATATTCACAATCTGCATCCCAAGAAGTGAACTTCCCATCCAGAGTACCCCAATCTTCACAGCAAAATTCTCAGGAAGTGAGTGATTGTAAAATGTGTTATATTGCATGACACACTGTACATTCTACTAAATTACATGCCTGGTGATGTGGATACACCTTGGTAGAATTGGTAGGATGTTGTATTAATATTCTATGCATAAATATGACTATATACATTATTAAAGGTGCAGTTTCCCTTATAAAAGTACATTTTGCATGTGATGTTGCAGTTTTCCTATACATTATTATAGTATACATTTACCATATTACCATGGTTTGCCATGTTTTTTTGTTGTTGTTTTTTTTACTATGCTTTACCATACCTCTGGGCTTTACAGTGCTTACATATGCTTTACCTTGCTTTCACTGTGCTTTATGTATCACATGGCATTCATAACCCCTGCTGTTGCTGTAGTTGCAGGAGGATGGCAGGTTAGTTCACAAACATAGTGGCCAGAAAGCTTCAAGGAGCAAAGAAAGACTGTGTGCCTGTAGTGACTGTATATATAACAGCATTGTGGGACTTATTAAAAAAAATGTGCAAACAAGAGTAATAGTACAGTGATAATTAAATAAGATAAACATTGACAAGGTTTTTTTTTTATGTCATTGTTATAGCAGAGTGAACCCAGATTTTCAACAAAATATCAGACCAAGCCATATCTGTTTGGTGGAGACAATAAGGAGAAAAGCAAAGGGCCTCATTTTGGATGTGGAAATACCAAAGGAATCTTGGAACAGTTTGAGGTCAACAAGAAAAAGGCCAAAGAAAAGGAAGAAAGGTAACAGGTTGTGGAAAACTTGTGACTTCATTACCTTCCCCCAGTTTCTGTGCCTGGGGGAAATAGAAGTGTGTTTGTTTTTTTCTGGCCAGTGCACAATATTCTAGCACAAGTCTTTTTACTTGTTATTTGATGTGTGTAATGCCAAATTCTCAGTTATTGGGGTACCAGAACAATGACCAAATGTATGTCCAAAGAAAAGCTCAAACAGATATTATTAAGAAAACAACTTTTCATATTTAAGTTTAAAAACACATTTTGGATTAGAAAACAAATGCACGCACATTAAATACATAACTAATTCACTTTAAACATTTCTTGAGTTATGGATATGTCACACCATAAAACAATGGCTTGAGGAAAGGAACATGGCCTCTTTCACAATTTATAAAATAGTAGTTAACACATTTTTCTAAACTGGATGTTTATATTTCACTCTATTTTTACTTTTAGTGAGTTTTTGTATAGTGGATTTTCACAACTTCGGGAATGTATGGAAGGGGTAAGTTAATTAATTATTTTGTTTTCTAAGTACCTGTATGTAAATTTGGAATGATCAACACATAAATTGAAGCAATGCAAGTAATGGTTTTAGCAAAATCTAAATGAATATTTTGTTTTTTGCAGATCAAATTATCTATAAACAGCATTGAGAATAACACTGATTCTTTAAAGAGATGTATTATGGAAGGTCTGGATTTGTTTATGAAAACATGTAAGTGTTAAATATGTCATCCTAACAACAAAGCTGCAAGGCAATTCAAATGATCAGCTCATAACAAACGCAGAGCAGTTTTCATATTACATTATACTCATCAACCATAAATATCCTAACCCAAATAAATATTTTTCCATACACACATTTTTCCATGAATGTTTCATTTGATAAACAAAGCCTTATTATATCTACAGAAATGCCTTTCAAATGAGGTTGAAGACTGTTCCTCGTAAAAACTTAAAAACACTTTACTAATAAAAACAAAAGTGTAATGTTTTCCATGAATTAGTTTTATTACACAGTACACTAACTGGACAAAAAATAGAGACTGGCCTTACAAAACTACAGTCAAGGCACATTGTTCGATTAGAAATTGGTGTGACGGTTTCTGTGATTTGGCCACTGTACATGTCATTTGCTTCTTTGTTACAATGCGTTGCATGTGTTTGCAGACTTGATCCGTTGTGACCCACTTGTGACTAATTGTATTTTCCGGTGGTGGTTTTATGCAACTTTGCCAATTCAGGAACACCCGGATACTATTTTGATCGACACCTTGGTCAATTCAGTAACTTTAATTGGCAGATGAGTCATTGGCATGTACACCCTCTATCAAGCTCCATGTAAAGTCACTGACATACTGTACTTTTCCCATGGTTGTTGCTGAATAGTTGCACAAAACTCATTTGCATTTGCATACATTTCTAATTGTATTTGCATTCTCCAATTTTTTGTCCGGTCAGTTTATATAAATATATATATATTTTTTACAATGTAATGTGAAAACCACTTCAGGTTTGCTGTTTGCTGTATAATCCAGATTGCAATGGTGTATGAACTGCAGAGGGCCCCCTTACACAAACAACAGTTTACATCTGTGTAGTGTAATTTGTAAAATAATAGATGCAATATTCTATTCTGTGAGATTATTTAGTCTACAGACCATGAACATATTCTGACAAGCAAAACATGGTTCAGAACAGAATAATAATCTGTGTTGTGTTTTATAGTACAGGAGAACATGGGTTCACATTATGAGTCAATACTGAGTGCACTGTCATCACAAAGCCAAGCACTGCAAGAGATTGAGAAAAGAGAGACAATTGTGAGTACAAATTAGAAACAGGTATTATTGTTCATCTTTTGTATTGTTATTCTGTAATATTGTTTTTCCACCCAATGTTTATTTGGTTTATATTCACTTTCACTTCCTGTTGTCTTAATTGTATCCCTGTAGAAG
Organism: Acipenser ruthenus; assembly: GCF_902713425.1. Taxonomy (NCBI): domain Eukaryota; kingdom Metazoa; phylum Chordata; class Actinopteri; order Acipenseriformes; family Acipenseridae; genus Acipenser; species Acipenser ruthenus. Next base: position 12,691,877 of record NC_081204.1, read on the forward strand.
TAAAGGAGAAGTTACACTTAACTGGAAATTATCAGAAGTTAGAATTCCTCCATCTTGGATAGTTGCTTTAATAAAGTTTAGTCATTTCATTTTTTTTTTGGATAGTTGCTGTGAGGTTCAATGTCACGTTTTGTGATCTGGTGAACATATTGTAGGCCTGTACAGTTACACTAAATCACATCTTAAAAGCATATACAGAAACACTTCACACATGCATGCATTTTGTACACAGATGTATATACTAGTAACAGGCGCTGTACATACTATAGACATACATACTCTAACACAAAGGCATTTGTTTAAACTTTCAAATATGCCAGTTGCCCAGTAAAAGATAATACCTTAGTCAAGTTATTTTATTGTATTCTGTGTCTTCTGTGTCTTGTGGGTAGTAATCTGTTTTTTTTTAAATGTTTGCAGATCAACTCAGAAACCATTGCACTAAGTTCTTTTGTACTGGGCCTGCAAGAGAGTTTAGAAAGCATGAAATCTCAACAAAGTGAAGGGTATGAGAATATCTGTGAAAAGCTTAGCTGGCTATCGGATAACTTACAATTTAATGAAATCTTGTCTTTGCTTAATAAGCTGTCTGCTGCATGTAAACCTATATATCAGTTAAAAGACAGCACTGTTCAGACTTCCCCTGGTCTATATGAAAAACGGTGTCTTGTCAGGCAGGAAAAGACGTACTTTGAAACCACCAGGGTATGTAGAACCAGCTCGATTCAGACGCAAGGTGCTTTGGCAGCAGGGCAGGGAGGTGATGGGGAATCATCAATCGAAAACAGACCTGTTGATAATATTAGCCAGCAATGCTATGGCAGGGGCAGTCAGGTCCCAATGGCAAAGACGAAACATAGCCCTGTTAGGTATGCTGAACCGCCTAAACAGCAAATATGTAGAGAAAACTGTAAAGACAATTCATTGGAGAGTTCTTTGTTGTACAGAGTACCATACCAAACACGTTCTGCATCTACCACTGCTACATTTCCTAGGATCCCTGTTTCAGTCAGCAGCAACCAAAATGTTCAGCCAGCTTTAAAGGAGCAGCAGTCAGACCAACAGGCAACCTCTAATGGAATGAATGTGTTCAAGGCACAGACAGCAATGAATACATTGGAACAGAAAAAAGATCTGTATGACTTTGAAACACAAACAAAAATTAACCAGGGTTTCAAAAGTAAAGATAAACACACTGCCATAGACAACAGCCCAGGATTTGAGAGGATTAATAAGAAAGCCATAGGGCCTAAGAAAGCATGCAAAAGACAACCAGCTTTTCAAAATAGACGCAATGCATGCACATCCAAGAAAAAGAGAAAGGTAAACATTTTGAAGTTTTCACAAAGTCAGTCCAAGAAACAAATACAAGCTCTAGAGGAACATGAAGACTGTGGAGCAGATACCCAAAAGAGCAGGGGTATCTTTGAAAACAAGGTTGGGGGTGTAAGTATTCCTGCTAAAAACCAAAGATATCAAAATTCAGAACTGAAAGAGAAATTAATACCAATGTGTTACATCCGTAAGAGTGTGGTTAAAACCACGGAAGATGCAGGGCGCTGTATACTAGAGTCCACTAATGCTTCTAAAGTAATGAATAATCTGTGGGACTCTTCCTCCCAGGAAAGTGGCCACACACAGGGTATAGCAGGATTTGAAAAGCAAGCTCTTTCCTGGATTAGCCCTGTTATGCACAGGCCTCCCTGCCCTGCTGTGAACGCCACTAAAACACAGGACATGCAGAAAAGCAAAATGCGCTCTCGGATCTGTATGTTTGACACCAGTGATGACTCTGATTGAAGAATTACATTTTAATCTAACTGATACTGTAAAGTATGTGCTTAAACATGTTCCTTTTTTTGTTTTCTGTTGTTTAAAAAATGGCTTAGGTTATAAAAGCAACTCATTTATCATTTCTATGCTAGAACAGCGTTCATCTCAGTTGTATGGTGGGTGGAGGGACTGTACCCATTCCAATTGCATAATGCCTTAGGTATTGCACCTGTTTAAGGCTGATTGGGTCGATTAAAACATATTTTGCAAATTATAGTCTAGCTATGAGATAGGAGACTAATGTGGTTCAGTATTTAGTTCTACTGATAGTGTGATCCCAAACAAGCTAAGGAATAATTATTACTCTAGTTTGTATTCTGTTTTTAGGTGTTTATCCAAAGTTCTATGGATAATGTTAAAATGATGTGGAGTAATACTGTACTTCACACGCCTTGATTATTTAAAAGTGTAGTTGTTGATCTTTATGTTTTAAGATTTCAGGGAAATAGAATTATTAATTTACAATTTACAATTTACAAACAACATGCACAAGTTCAATGCCATGAATTAACATAAGACTGAAATATACAAAAGTATTGAATACTTTTAATTACAGGTTAATTAGGGCTGACTAGCATTTGTGACTTAACGTGTTTTCATCAAACTTGATTTTAATTAAAATGGAAAGAAACCTCAATATCCAAAAAGACACAACATCCTTAAAGCTTTTTATTCATGTTTGTATAAGCACTATTAAAATTATATTTAAAAAAAAATGTTTAGATTCCCTCTGGTGACTTTTTAAAACTCAGAAGTTTAAAACACTGCTGTCATATTCATACAGCTCTCAAACGTGTCTAATCTCCAAGGTCAGCTGGTACACCAGACCAGGGTGTAATCATTATCCCCTGTAACACTGTCCCTAGCGGATGTACGAAATACATGAGTACGAAAATACTGTACCAGATAGAACATGGTATTTTTTCCATCCTCTCAGGGGCAGACTACCACTCTTGTGTCGTCCTTTTATTATAACATTGATTCACTTCCTCTGCAGTAAGACCCCACATAAAGAATCTATTTTCAGCAAAGTGATTGAGAAACCTGAACCACACATCAAACATGAGTCAATAATATTATGGTTCCTCTCTTTTTACACTGGCTTTATTTAATCAGCTGGAAGTGGGTAAAAAAAAAAATGGCAGCACACATTCTTGAAATCCCATTATCTTTTTTATGGAAAGTATATTTGTGATTCAGAGAATAGACACATCATTCACAGCTTTTATAGCATATTTCTCGAAGGGTACATACAGTACATGCCATCCCTCTTCTATCATCTTGAACTGTTATGCATAACTGTTATGTTATGCATTGTTTTTAGCAATGGAAATGTTTCTTTCCAAGGAATGTGTTTTATTGTGTTGGGACATTTCAGTATGAATCATTTCCTTTATCTGAGTGAAATTTGCTGTTTAACAGTAATAAATATGCTCTCTTTGATAGCAAAATATCTTCAACATTAACCAAACGCTGAAGGTGAAACATTTGTGGCGACAGGGATTAACTTTATTTATTTCTTCACAGCCCACACTCCAATTGTCTTTCAACCAGCCAGGAACTCTGAGCCCTGAATCATCTCTTGGATCAGGGCTTCATTCCTGTCTCTTATTGCAGTTGAAATTATTTTGTTTGCTTTTGTTTTAAATATTACCTTTTTTTTTATCCACTAAAAAAAATGAGGCATTTGTATTTGTTATGTTTCATAAATATACAGTGAATATTTCTTTTGATACCCTTGTATTAGCATTTTAAAAATATATATTTTGCTGCGTTCATTTGGTTTCTGACACCCTGTATAATTTTTAAAGTACATGTCCTGTCCTTTTATTGGACTTCAATAAGATTAACATATCATCGCCTGTGTCTTGCAGCCAAATTAGCATATGGTTAACCAAACTGACTAGTACTGTGAAAAAAACAAGTGTTGAAGATTGTAGACTACCATGAATGTTTGAATTAACTTGCGTTTTTTGGTAAAATGTGAACACATTGTGGCTCGCTTTGGCATATAAGTATCAAATTACCCATAGTGGCTGGGAAGTGACAGCTGTATCCTATTAAAATAGTAATTTACCTTAACTAAATTACTTTTTGAACAGTGATATATAAAATATTTTTATACGTCTGCCACAGGTTCCTGGTTAATATTAGAAGTATGTATGTTCCAAAAATAACACCACACATTGTTCATTACCTGCTTTTGAAAAAACAAAAAACAAAAACAACATTCTGAACTCTGGCTGACATGTAAAGGTATCAGTTGTTATGCTGTTATGTTTAGTAAATGAGTCAAATGAATGCATTTTTCAACCAAAGGAAGCTTACAACAGATTCTAATGTCATCCACAGCAGTTTAGTTTTCACTAACGGACACAGCATAAAAAAATGTCAGTAGCTTTATATTTCAATATTATATTTTGCATATATAGCTAGTTTCCCTCTTTAAACACTACATACTTGATACAGGTCAAAAAAAAGAAAAATACAGACGGCCCTGTAATAGTACAGGAAAGATAACAGCAGTAATCTAATCTAATATACTAATGAGCATACCAATGCCCATTTTAATTTATTTTTCAGTATAAGCCACTAAAACAATTTAATTAATAACGTAGGGTAGTTTTTCCATGAAGTTACTTAGTGCTGAAAGAGTTAAGCAAATCAATTGGTGCACATCATTTTTATAAACAAGTTAAAATACATTTTGCAAGGGTTATAACAAGTTCATTCTATGACAAGGGCTTCACTGTGGTATGATACTTTGGCACATGAAACCTCAGTTTTATTATGTACACGTATTTCTGCGGATGGCTTCAAATAAAACATTATTCAGGGACAACTGATTTCCATAATACCGCGATACTGGATACTGTTTTCTTTTGTTCAACTATGAATAAAATGCCAGGTCTAAAGGTGTAAATAGAAAGCTACACTGACAGTATGTTTACGATTTTTGATTATTGTATTCAATTAGTGAGGCAACAGCATTATTATGTGTTTGAATCATCCTGTGGTATGTGGTACAGTATACACTGAACTAATTGATGCCGTAAATGATTGCTTCCTGACCCAGTGTGTCAAAAACCCAACAAGGATAGGTACAGTAGGTCCCAGTTTCTATGCTATTGTAGCAGACCAGTAATGTAAGGGTTCGTAAAAAGAACAGCAGAAATCCTTCATATAATACATTTTATTCTCAGAAAAACAATGTAACAGATATGTCCTGCTGTTTTTATGAATAATGATGGCCTTTTAAATATATTTTTTTTATTTAAATTCCTAAGCAACTATTTTAATGCATTCCTGTTTATATAAACATTTAAAATGAATTATGAAAGTGTTTAAATTATTTTTAAACGTATTGCTCCACTTATAGCCAAGTCATAAATTAGGAAACAGAGCTCAAACTATTTTCCATGCTGAGAAATAACTTGTGGAAACATTGCTCAATATACTTAATAGGGCAGACCTACATCTGTAAACATTTAATTATTACAGTACTGACAAGCTTTAGTGTATACACAAAACACTAAACCATTAAACTCACAATATATTCTCTAGGCAATATTTGAGTGTTTGCATGTTCATTAGGACGTGAAATGTAGCTCCCTAAAAAGAATTCCTACTCTTGGCGTATGCCTTTAAATCTTTTGATACACATGGTTGTAAATCTTCCTGAATGGTACAAAACACTGTTTCCAATTTCATGAATAAGGTACTCTGACTTTGATTATTTCTTATATACATGCAATACAGGCAATATATTACAGTCATATTTTTATTGAATACATTATTATTTATAAAATAACATACAAAAAACACAATATTTTGGTTTCCATAGAACTAAATACACATAGATACATAATTACAGTAATTATGTTGCCATTATTAGATTTATTTGCATGCCACTCGAACCTTGGTCTAAAGGTTTTTGGTTTGTTGTTAAAATCTCTCAAGTTGCTCTGAGTTGTAAAACTGTCCATTCCGCACAATGCATTGAAAACAATCATTGGCCTCTTACTGCAAAAACGTACACAAAAATGAAAAATACACAAAAAGACTAAAAGGAGATGTTTTGCAATGTGTTACATTTTAGCAACTTGCTTGGAAGGGTTCGCAATAGCTTTGGCAAAACAAAACTAGCAATTGGTAATATATATATATATATATATATATATATATATATATATATATATATATATATATCTCTTTAAAATGTTTTGCAGTATCCTTCAGGTACTGTTCATGGCTTCCTCCCTTTTTACAGCTTTTGTGACATAATTTTCTTTTAGTAGAAAAATGGTGCAAACATTACACGTCAGCAGTTGCTTAGTAAACTCATGCAATGTCTCAGTTTGGTAAATGACAAGTTACAAAATACAAAGTGCTTTCAAAAGGCGTGTTTGCTGATAAGATATTGTATCTTTCCTGTCAACTACTATGAGCTACAAGTCCTGCAATCCCCTAACCGGCATGTCACTTGTCTTCATCCTTATTCTGCGTGTGCAGAGATGTGTATAATGAAGCACGGCTTGGAACACAGGCATGGACAACAAAATGAACTACTGAGATGGAGCAAAACCATTTTAAGACATCCATAGATGTTAAAGATTTATTTCAAATTCAAAATATTTAGAACACAATTTCACAATTAAAACATCTCAAGCTTTTTTCCATGCTTATTAAGATCCTTTGTGTTTGAAGAGGGGGCTAAGTTTTTTTCTGCCCTTTAATAGCTCCACTACCATTTTAATTGTAAAGGAACAAATTGAGGGACTCCGATACCTGCAGAACAACACAGAGTAGGGGGCTGGTCTACAGTGTTGCACCTTCAGAAATGCTTCAATGTTAGGAAAACCTAGAAGTTAGATATGGTGGCAGTGTAATAAATAGTAAATAGTTAACAGACCAATTACCCTAAAAATGCTTCTACTGCATTATTTGAATAGGAATCTGGAATGTTATTTGTCTGGGTGTTTCCATAATTATTTACAATGCTCCATACAGTACATGTGTGGATGTGAATTCCATGCCCCTGGGTTCAAAGCAGTGCTCCTAAACAATGTTGCATGAATTTCGCAGCTTTCTATGTTGCGGCTGCACGTTACGAACTTTAGCAAAGAGGATGCTGTTCTCCTTGCGTCTCAGTTCCACCCCAGCTGTAAGACTGGGTACAAGCAGTTAGCTGTAAAAATAAATAAGTGCTATGCCTAGTTTCCATATGGCTTCTATGAGCAGTAACCTGAAACCAGCTCCAGTATACATAGGCTATTCCAGACAGTGAACTCTTGAGGGAAGTTTTTACTAAGGCAGATCCTTAGAGTAGCAACTACAGGAGACATGCAGATAGATTTTACTTTGAATTCACCATCTTAGCTTATCTCTCCCGGCTGTCTCTTGGCAATTGCATGGATGTTTTCAGTGTTGTCCTGGCATAACAAGGGAACTAAAACTGGAAGCTTGTAGATCTGTGGCTTACAATATTGTACATAACAAAGTGCCCTATTTTGAAGGCAGTGCATATTTTCAGAGAGGAATAAAATTATGTTAATGATATAAAACTAGCAAGGAAGTACTTCTCCATCTTATAACTTATAACTTCCTTGCTATAGTTATAAAATAGTTTTGTTCCTCTCGGAAAATGCTTCAGAATAGGGTCTAGAGTGTACCGTTCCATTATGCTGGGAACAACATTCCCTCCAATCAGATAAACTGAGCCAGGTTAGAATCCATTGCTATAAGTGTTCACATATCTTCTGAGCTTGGCAGTAGACCTCCTTTCTCTCCTCCAGTGTAATTTCTTCTCTCCCCTCCTTCACCTTCCCTCTTGCCTCTGAGTCCTGCTCCTCCTCAGAGCTGCAAAGGCTGTGCTTACTGCTCTGGGCAAAGAGGCGCCTCTTGTTTTCAGCTGCAGCCAAGTCCAGGAGGTCGAAGGAGTCGCTGGAGAGAAGGCTGTCGTCACTGATGACGCTGGGCGGCCGGCTATGAGCCTGAGCTTGCTGCTGCTGCCTGCTGCACCCGCTGGACAGGATCAAGTGTTTCAGGGACTCGGAGAGCTTGAGCACTGAGATGTCATCGGGCAGATCTAAACTGGCAGAAAACTTGCCATTGCGTTTGAGGATCCCCTTTCTCCGCAGCACTACGTCTCCTGTTGGCTGGGATTCCTCCCCAGGCTGCTTCGCTTCACTCTTGCCTGAGCTGCCCAGGGAACCGCTCCTCTCTGGAGACGAAGAATACCCTGACTCCCTTTGGTAGCGCTTCTTGAGGATCCCTTTCTTTGGCATTTTGGATGACACTGGTGTCTTATCATGGTTAGGGAGAGCCTTTGGGCTGCCAGAGCCTGCAGCTGGGAGGTGCTTGTCCTGATTCTCTGGGGTGCATAACTGAGAGACTGTGCAAGGAAGGCATGCAGAATCAGAGCTGCTCCTGGTTTTCAGGATCCCTTTTGGCTTCTTGTCCGATGTTCTGCTGAAGGTTCTTTGTTGAGGTAGAGTTATGTCATTCTCCTTTTTGGACTTCTTCAAGCAAGTTGCCTGCTCACCCTTGGACGTGTGAAGCAGAGGGAAGCTAAAATAAAGCTGAAGATCTGGTGCGCTATTGAGCTCTTGTGCAATGGATCGGTTCTGCCAGTCGATGTAGCGTGCCAGTAATGGAGAGGGACAGTCCTGCCCAGAGACACAGTCACACACTGACTTATCGTAGCCCCAGTTTACCCACCAGTGGTTTGCAATATCTTCTACAGTCGCTCGATCCTTTGTGCTAACTGTTAGCATCCAGTCGATCAGCCCACAAGCATCTGTTAATCACAAAAAAACACAGTTTATCTACAGTGAATATGAATTAACACCATTTGTGTAAGGTGTAAGGTACCTCTGTCCTGGGTTAAAGTTTCTTTTTTGCACCACTATCCAAATAGCTACTTTATAAAATCACTGTGCTTGCTTTACCATGCATATCTGTGATTTCCCATGCTTAAATGTGCTTTATTATAATTTCACTGTGCTGTTACTCTGCTTTACTATACTTTGCTATGCTTTAAACACAGTATACGTCAATAAACTTTTTTTAAGCTTCTGCTAAAACAAAGACTGAGGGCCCATTCACTCCAGCCTATAAAGCGTGATGTGATGGAGAGCTGCTTTGAGCTTGCTCTGAAAGCAAAGCAAACCTGTCTGTTCCAGTTAAGATGATCTTGCATGAAGAAAGAAGTACGAAGGCTTTGAAATAAATAAAATATAAGGTGTATGCTTAAATAACCACCTAGATTGTGTTTTAGACAAAGCTCTGTGTAATATTTGTACTTAAAAGAAGAACGGTCTCAAAAGTGATGGGCCATTCTGGAGAAAAGACTTTGCAAATTTCCACCCCCAACTTTCCTAAAGGAATTAAAAATAGCAATTGAGGAATAGTCACATATCCCTCAAAAAAGATTTTAACACCACACAGGCTGGAATCCTCCTGGTTTCCCATGGTGCCCATTAACCCTCGTCACAGTGTTAAGGCAGGTGTTTCACTGTTTTATCCAATCCATGTAATTATATTTTAATTTAGAAATTTTGCTTTTCTCTAATCATTTTCCGTGCCATTTGCAAGTTCAGAAAAGAAACCCGGAAAAATCTCCCTGAAATGAAACTGACACACTAGTGTCGTGGATTGTTACCTGACGACTGATGGGGTTTCCTGTACTCGCCACGGCTGATCTGTTCTGTCAGGGTCTTGTAGTTAGTGTTGTCGAATGGCATGCTTCCATACACAAGGGCATAAAGTAAGACACCTAGAGCCCAGCAGTCCACCTGCAAACAACAATGGGAAATGTGTGCTGCAATAAAACACAGAGCACAGCACCTTAACTAAACAAACTTCTATTGCTCTATTGGATGGATCTATTGCTTGTTTGTGATAAATGCTGTATTTTAACACAGCACATTTCTTTCTTCTATGCCTTTCCCTCTCTGACTTTGTGTCTTGAACCCTATTCCCTGGGCATGTTATACTTTCAGAATAAGGGTTCCCAAACAGGTCCCCCATGACAGGCATCCTGGAAGCACTCAACTCTCAAACTAAGATTTGACATAATCAGCGTTGCTAAGAATATATAAACAATGGTCTCCTGGCCCCTGTACCAGAACAATAACCACTAAGCTACTTTCCCAAATGTTCCAGTATCTTTCGTTGTTGTTCTCTCAGAGTCTCTGAGATTTGAGTGCTTTGTTAGTCAATTAAGTTATTGTGTATCTGTATAGTGGAGCTAATGCAAGGTCAGCTTGGATTTCTTTTACAGATTTTCCATAATAATAAATGTATGTATTTGTGAAACTCCACTCCACATTAAATCTATCCCTCTGATTAGTTCAACAGCCATCCATAAGAAACTGATTCTGTGCTCTTCTAAGTGCAGCTGTCAAAAGCAATGATTGCTAATAATTGTTTGGTTGTCATAGAACATTACATTTAAAGTTGAAACCTGCAACATCAAAGAAGCGGTCTAAGGGAGGGGTGTTTGTATGTGTTTAAAACATAGGCTGGCATATTTGAATTAAAACATCAATAGGCTGGCATCTTTGAATTAAAACATCATTTATTTTTTTTATCTACAAGACAGAGAATACCATTGCAAATCCTCTAAAAGCCTGTCGGCCAGACATGAAAGGCCCATTTCATAAAGAAAAATAAATAAATAAATGACTTATTTGTTTAAAAAGAAGGTTTCAGACTGATGTCCATTGGGTTTGTTAATTCTGCAGAAAATGGAATGAAATCACATTAGCTTGGAGGGTTACTGCACCCTGAAGCAAACAGGACCCCCACTGCCAGGGCTTAGACGCAGAAATAAAAGCTGCTAATGCCTCCCACAGCGAAGGAGATTACAGGTTTTCTCTTGGCTCAATTCACTTCCACTTGAGCTCAGGTTACACATAATTAGATATAAATAATTTATGAAAACAGATTTAAATACATTAGTCCATATTTTTAGTTTTTAAATGTAAGAATTTAAACCGTTTAGCTTTAAATCACTGACATTTGTACCTATCCGAGAAGAGGTTTGCTATGGTAAAGCATCATTTTGAAGTTTACCATCTTTTCTCCTTGCACATACTGTATCTGATGTGTTTTCCCATGCTTTACTACATGCCTGCTTCATCATACATATTGTTAGCAGGGTTACAATTATGGTTACTGTATGATCCAAACACAATGTGATGTATTGATATCAAGTCTGCTTATAACCAGCCCTGGAAAGACTTTTTCAACCCTAAAGATATTTTTTTATTTATTATTCAGCTTCAACATTGCTTTCACACATTAAAAACTGGTTAATGCAATCCTCCCTCGTTTTATTATAGGGGCATATATAGTGAGGGGTCATTAAATACCCAATACACTACCACAACCACTTGTTAGCAATCAAAATATGCTGTTTTTCACAATTACAGCTGGTTATGAGAACCTTGCTGGTGGCAGAGTAATAGAGACTGAAATGTATGTATGTGTTGTGGCTGGATTTCTTTTAGTGGTAGAAAGGTGAAAATTGAAAAAAAGCATCAGGATATACAGCAGTCCTTGCTTTCCATATGTTACAATATTTTTATGATGGACACATATACAACATACAGAAATTGCTCAAAACCACTTCAGTATATTAAGAGGGGTTTCAATCGCAGATCCCCTGTTGCATATTGCACAGTGAATGGTCTCTGGCTGCTCCTGTCGTCTCCTTTTGCTTTAATAGTCCAGATAGATCATTCCCCTCTGCTGTCTCTGGCCACTTTCAAAGTCATTATCTCAATGCACAGGCTCAGCAATATTTCTAAACATTATTACAGGCAAGACAGGGGGGCTCTTAACACAACACGTTATTCTGTTTGCTTTTCTCCCTCATTCCTGAGTTTGGTGCGCATTCCTTGTTTATTTTTTCAGCCGCACAGAATTCCTCTGCTGTTACTCTAAAATATGTGAAGCAGTTTGCAAAGTAATGTATCACAGTACATATAGACACTTATAGACAGATAATAAATAACTATTACACTATAACTAAGCTGTACTATAATAGTAATAATGACATTGCCTCATTCAAAGAATATTCGTGATTTCCATTATTATCTTGCAAAATGCCACAGCAATGCCGATTAAATGTTAACTACTGGAAGTGTGTGGACAGTACGTGAAATAAGGATCGGCTGGTGGATTGAGGGTATCCTCACTTTTTGATCAGACAGCCAATGAGAGATCTGTCATCTCTCGAGACTCACCTCAGGCCCCCGGTATGGCAGTCCATTGACGATCTCTGGCGAGGCGTAGAGGGGGCTCCCACAGTAAGTCTGCAGGACCTGCTCCTTCTTGAACTGGGTTGACAGGCCAAAGTCTGCCAGCTAAAAAGAAAGCAAGACAGGCTAGTGGTCAGGCCCTTGCACTGGCGGTTACACACTTTCCACCAATCTCACTTAAAGAGGCATGTATCGGATTGTTATACAGCTATAGTGTAAAAACTAAATTACAAATTGTACAATAAAACAAGGAAGGGGAAAGAAAATGTCAGCCACCTGGTGCCATTTGCAATACATGCAGACCCTTTACAAGCATACTTTCAAAATGTACTACTAAATTAATAGTACTACCGACTTTTATAGCACATAGTAAAATAAAGCAGTGACTAGCAGTAACCAGCTGTTCAGTAGTTCATTACTTCTTAGAAACCGGTACTGGTATAGTATATTAATTGCCATGAGTTTACAACTTGCTAATAAATCATTTACTGCTTGGTTACAGACTGCAGACACCTAAAGCAGTAAATGCAGAAGTGCTTAGAAAAGTGCATTGTATTATTCTACATTCTGCTCTGTTGGAGAGTTTGGGAATACTGTGTATTAACACTGTGTGTGCTCTGTGTGTGACCGTACTGTTTTATAGCGCTGTTTGTGCGCTCTGTTTTTAAAACTGCATGAAATCCTTTAAAACTATTTATTAATGTTCTAAAATGTAATTCCTGTATATGCTACTCGCTTATTCCATACATCTGAAACCACACGCTTCACAATCCGTTTCAATTCAAACAGCTGATTACAAAGAAAATAGTGACAGTGCTAGTTTGTTATTAGTATACACTTTAAACACACAAAAACTTTTTGTAGTTTTGCTGGTTGTAAAATGCTGCTCTGCTGCTGCGATAAATCAACTCCCAAATGAACGTTACTAGTCAAATATTCGGTGCTATCTCTAATCTCACTAGATAGATACTGCTTAAATACCCTGTTATAAAAATAAGAATTATAAATCAGGAAATGAGAGGCTATTCGTTTGGAGCCCACTGATGTTGTTTATCAGTTTTCTACTGGAACTGATCTGCACTATTTTTAACAGACTTTGCAGATTTATACTGCAGTGTGATTCTGTGACACACCATTGTGTTATACGAGTATATGAGAGACTAGATTGTGTAGTTTAAATTCACGTAGAAACTTTCATTGGTGCAAAACTATCTTTAAGTGGATACAGAATCAAATGCCAGTCTATCGGACCAGTCTGTTACAATGCTGTTCTAATAATTATTCATTACGTTCAACGACTAGCTGGAACTTCTACATCCAGTCCAGAGGAAAGCGTTCCTTTGTTTATTTTGCTGCATCAAGGGCAAGTGAAATAAGGGCAAGTGTTACTCTCCCTGTTTTTAAGGATCTGTTATTGCAGCACTTAAAAAAAAAAAAATCCTGTAATTGTTTTTAACTTCAGCTCATGGCATATGATTTTAGCATGTTTATTGTGTAAATAAATTAATGTGAATTTTAACCTGCCTGTAGTTCCATCTTATAGGTCTATCCTGGACTGGACATTTTAGATAAATAAATACATCAATATCGTAAGAACCCATCTTTAAAAACTGCAGCAACTTTTCTCCAGTTATTTGTAATTTTGGTATCTAAGAATCTGCTGCCGAGGCAATTCCAGGCAATAAACTGAGGCACACACTCGATAACACAGGACATGGTGGGCGGAAGAGATAACATTAACAAAACTGAGAAGAGTGGTTATAGTATAAACTCATTTCTAACAACCCAAACACTTATCCACATTATACCCCTAGGGAACTCAGCTCCTGTTAAATATGAAAAGACCTTAGGAGGATTATCATCAGCACTATCAAATACTTCCTAAGCTGCGCAAACTACACACACACTCACACACACACTCACTCGCACACAGAAGAGCTGCAATACGTCTAATAATACCTTGAGGAATTTTAATGCCAAGTGTTTTTATTATCCTGGGATTAGAGCTTGTTATACATGGGGAGAAGCTTGTTTGATCTTTAAAATAGATGTAGGTAAGAATACTGAATCCTTAACATTCCTTGCATTTTTCCAAGGGTGCACAAAACCTGATATACCTTCCATAAAAGGAAATGAATGGCCCAGAGGCACTTTTTTTAAGATCAGATGTTATATTTTTAGAACTGCTTGTGCTATTTTTTGCAGACAATTTGTCTTGAATCTGAATGAATTTCTGAAGCGTGCCATTTTGCCCTGAGTCCAGAATGCAAGGGTTGCGATCATGGGCAGGAGCTGTGGAAGCTCAACTACAGATGTTTTCAGAACAAACCCTTTTTGCCTCTGCTGTGATTAGAGAAGTGACCCTATTTATCTGAGCGTGTTGTTTTATTGGTCATGCCAAGTACACGTATTATTATTATCTAGCTATGCTTATTCTCAAATGGGGTCTTGACTCACTGCCATTTGTAATCAGGACATTCCAACCCAAAATCAGGATAGCTTACATGCTTAATTTCAAAAGAACTACAAATTCCAAAGACAATATTTGAACCAGGTTCCTAAGGTACAGATGTGATTCTAGACATCACAAAACATGAACTAGAAAACATAGTAGTCTGCTCCCGGAAAAAAAAGTGAATCCCAAACATTTAGACAAGTTATATGATACAATATTTGTGCAGGCTATGATTTTGCAATGTATGAGTTTTGCGATATGAATATTATTATGATAATTCTTTTACCTTAACGTTGTAGTCTTGATCGAGAAGAATGTTCTCCAGTTTCAGGTCCCTGTGAACGACTCCATTCTGTGGAGATAAAGTGACACTATTTCACCAACGAGCTGATAGGGATGGCAGCAGTGTGGAGTAGTGGTTAGGGCTCTGGACTCTTGACCAGAGGGTTGTGGGTTCAATTCCCAGTGGGGAACACTGCTGTTGTACCCTTGAGCAAGGTACTTTACCTAGATTGCTCCAGTAAAAACCCAACTGTATAAATGGGTAATTGTATGTAAAAATAATGTGATATCTGTATAATGTGAAATAATGTATAATGTGGTATCTTGTAACAATTGTAAGTCGCCCTGGATAAGGGCGTCTGCTAAGAAATAAATAATAATAATAATAACTTTACCTGGACAGGTCAAGGACCAGGCCACTACAGAACCTTAAATTAGGTTGGTAGAGAACATGCTTTAAGTACATAAGAACATAAGAAAATACACACGATTTTCGGTCCATCTAAGCTTGTCCGGTTCCCAGTAGCTGATTGAGGGTGGTGTCATGAATATTACCCTGTTCTTATTTTTTGTGTCCAATAATTTTACCCCCATTCTTTATCCATAATAATGTTCCCTAACCACATAATTTCCCACAAACATCTCAGAATTGAAGGTCAGAGGGTATCCAGGGGCTTGACAGCAGACTAGAGGACAAAGGCCAGCACTGCACATGTCCTCTCAAGCTCACCAGGCACCATTTGCCGACCCCTGCCAACCCACAGACGTCCCAGCACAACACACGGTTGTGCCTTTACCAGGAGAACACTAGGGTGCCTAGCAGGAAGATAAAGCTCAAGGAGATTCTGGTTTGGATATGACATTATGAACTGGACAGAATATTTAAGAACATATAACCTCGGTGCCAGGTAGTGATCAAAGCCAAGGGATCCATCAAGGTCTACACAATTTAGTAGCATATTTACAGCTGTTTTGTTGCCTGCTTAGTAACGTAATCTGGACAGTGTTTAAAGGTGTGTAGTTTCCCACAGATTTTTGAAAATGTTTATTTCTTTTCTTTCCCTCGAGTCTCATTGGGAATTGCCTCATTACAAAGCTGGGAGTGGTTTCTTCAATGCTGTCTCTGGGACTATTTGTACTGTGTGCAGCTGCATGGTTGAGACTGATCTTATGTGACATACTTTTTGCATGCTCAAACTCAAAGTGATGTTATTTATTTGTATTTCAAAATGACTGACCCCGGGTTAATCTAACAAAACAAATTGGTGCCCTGGAGAGCTCTGAATTATCGAGAAAAAACAAAAACAAAAAGTTTGGCGTTGAAACAAAAGAAAAGATATGAGATAGTTTATTAAATTTGAAATCTCTTTAATTTCTCTCATTTAAAGTATACTTAATAAATAGCCTTTTTAAAATAGTTTTTATGTTCTGTTAGCTGTTTTCATTGTGTACTATTTATTGTATAATTTATTATTTTTATTTTTTTTAAACGTGACTATATTTAATCTCAAGGAGACCTCTTACACAGCTGGCTGATGTTATTGACATCCAGTACTAAGGTAAGCTGTTTAGGGCACTGCATGGGCTAAGTTTGAACGACTACATGCATTTAAACCATTTCACTTATAGTTCTGTTATTCCTGTTGGCTTTGTCGCTGACATTGATATACAGTGCTCTATTTTTTGCACAGAAAATGCAAGCAACATTAATTTGTATTCAGTTAACATAAAAAAATTTAAATCGATGAACATTAACAATGAACGATGTGCCACTTAAAAAATATATATATTTTGTATTAGAGTGACATACATACCAACGGACAGACAAACAGACAAAGTACTAAGACCGATCCCCAGATTCTAATACACTCTGTAACTTGTTTCATCTCAGTCGGACAAGCTGTTCTCTAGATATGTTTTTTAAATGGCATGTAAACTGTGTCAAGTTAAATGTGTAGAGAAAGCAACATGTATGTTAATAAAAATATATATTAAAACAAACATAGTATTTGGAGGATAGGTGAAATAAAAACCCTGTTTCTAGTGTCCAAAACCAGTACAGTATGTAAGCTCAAGGGTAAATGAGAGCTGCAGTGCTGTGATGGACAAGCTTTCTGACCCTTGATCCTAAATCTTGGATTAATTAAATTAATTTGACAGTTTCTCGTGGATGAGCCGCTTAATTGAAATAATCCCTTTCTTTGACTAATGACGACGGCCCCAGATTGCAAGCTCACCTCTGAACTGAACAATGAGCAACGAGGCCCCATCTGTGGCTGCTAGACTGTGATAATGTTATAATGGTAGCTATCTCCTTCCCAACTGCTCAGACTGTCCCTGTTCTAGTCTGCTGATACCACTGAAATCCATCATGCAAGAATGAAGCATTGAAGTCTCGGTCAAGTGCATGGCCGTGCCCATAGAAACATTTAAGTACATTTGGTAAATCAGGTGATACTACCAACAACAGATGGGACAAGAAGAAAATATAGGAAGAGTAATTTCATTTGAATGTTACTTAGAACTGGCTTGCATTATGTATTTTATGAAACTGTAACTAACTTTAAATATTTGTAACAATTAAAAATGGCTTGGTAATAGTTAAATCTTTCTCAGCTGCACACATCCTCTAACCTTGGAGAAAATACGTAGTGTTATATACAAAGAGCGAGTTAAAGTGGAAGTCGGAAGACGTTTTTTGCATCCAGAAATGTACCAAATTGTTTTTTGAGGCCTTGTCAGTGTCTGTGCTATCAGCTCTTCGGCTTACTTGAAATTGTTTGTGGTGTGTGATTTATTGGACTGTGTGTCCAGTACATTTGTGATTAGTTTTAGTAGATTAGTCTAATGGATTGCAGTACCAGTTTATCCCTTTGCTTATATCTCCATTCACAGGCACACTATGTTTCCACAGACATGAATCTAATGAATTGGTGTTTAGAGAGACAGCGGCTCACCTTGTGACAGTAGTGCACTGCTGAAGTGAGCTGTCTGAAGAAGCTGCGTGCCTCCGGCTCTGAGATCCTGTGTCGGTCATTAACATAATCATACAGCTCCCCCCTGCTGGCATTCTCCATAACAATGAGGATTTTATCTTTGCTTTCAAAGACTGCCGGGAAAAAGAAAAAGAAAAGCAAATCCAAATATTTGATTAGTTTTGCTGTTTAAATTAAACAAGTTCTGGTCACGTCAGTCTAGCCCTCGAACAGTGAGAAGTTTCTGCACACACAGCTGGCAATGACTGATTGGGCAGGATTGAAGAATGAACTTCTCATACCTTCCATAGGGATTTGCAATGCTTTCCTATGCTTTCACTATGCTTTATTCCACTTGTCTATGCTTTTACTATGGTAAACCCCCTGGCCAATAGCTCATCAATGCTTCTGCATGGTGTAATAGACTACCCTTGTTTTGCTAGTATGGGTACACGGCTGACCCTTACAACTAAGCTGAGGTACATGAGAGGCTTTTGAACAGATCTGCAGAGGAGCCTGACTTGTGCAAAGCTGTTCGCTTGGTGAGTGTAAGATTGCTGGTTTGTGTCTGGCTACCAGTACCATGTTACTAATATATTACAATTCTGGAAGGTTCTAAATACCTAATTCCCTACACTATTTACTACATCTTGTAACCACAAAGTCATTCTTTAATGGCTTGGCCCAATAGCTCATTTGTGCAGATAACACTGATGCCAGTGGTAGCACGTACTGTAAGAAGGCCACATCATCCACCTTGAGCAGAACATTGTTTAGGAGAATATACTGTCCTAAGTGTCTGCTCCTGTCTGAGCGAGGGAAGCACTATGCTGTGCTGCGAGTTCCTATCTCGTGCTATTTTTCCAATGCAGGAGGTGCACGTTTGGCACTGTAATGCTGAAGGGTGCTGAGATCTTTTTAGTTGTCTCTATCTGTATATCCCACGCCAGCAGGTCAAGTATTATGATAATCTGGACATTCTTTCCCTGCCCTGGAGTGGTGTGTGTGGATGCCATGGTGTTAGACTTGTCTGCTTTTTGAAGAAGCTGACATATAAACAGTATCAACACGCTGAAGATTATTTCTAAAGACATGGGTCTGTATTGCTATTGCCATCAGTAAATGCACTGGCATCCTATTTGCCTAACATCGCTGATGTTTTATCAATAACTGTAAGCAAGATCTCCAGTAACACTAAATTAAGTTAAGGTACATGGTCCTTTTTGGAAGCAAACATGTTTGCCCATGCAGCTAAACTGTAAAATATATTTGTATGTTCAAAGTACAAATTCAGTTTTTATTTAGTTAACCTTTATCGCCTTCGGCTCTGGACGCCTAACTTTATCCGCGATCCACTTTTCAGTCGGTGTCACACATTAATGCTGAAGTAAAAATCAACGCATGTGTTAGTGAGACACAGGCACTAAGTGAATTGAATGGAACAGATTCTGTGTAAAAGCCCCTCCCTCAGCCCTCACTTACCTTCATTAATGCGGATGATGTTGGGGTGCCTGAGTGACGACATGATTTCAATCTCCCTCTGAATGTGAACCCTGTCAAGCTCATCAGTGATCCGGTCCTTTCGAATGGATTTAATGGCAACCTGGAAATGAAGAACAAGGTCAATGACATGTACTGTACTGTACAGATTGGTATGGGGCCTGAAGATCATAGGGGTATATCTGACACTGAGGATATGTATTGCATTTTGAAACTGGCATAAGCATGTAGTTATTTCTGTATTTTAGGACTTATCTAGACTGAAAGACAGACAAAAACATCTGCCTTATAGTGACACACTTACAAAGCAATGGTACAGGTATGACTGAGTTATATATCGTATTCTGTTCTGTTTTTCAGTCATCACACCCTAATCAGAAATTGACCTCACTAGGTAGCCCTGCAGGTGTCTGCTTGACCTCACTAGGAGGACAGGTAGCCCTGCAGGTGTCTGCTTGACCTCACTAGGAGGTCAGAGGTAGCCCTGCAGGTGTCTGCTTGACCTCACTAGGAGGTCAGAGGTAGCCCTGCAGGTGTCTGCTTGACCTCACTAGGAGGACAGAGCTAGCCCTGCAGGTGTCTGCTTGACCTCACTAAGAGGACAGAGGTAGCCCTGCAGGTGTCTGCTTGACCTCACTAGGTGCCTGGCTAGTAGGGTTCGCTGTAGCTGGATAAGGAGAAACAGTCCCTATCTGTCTACCTTCTTAACCCACGGGAGTTCCAGAGCCAATGCGAAGCTCGTGAATCCCCTAACTTTGCACATCCAGGATGCGAACTGACTTCACACCATGCTTTTACCAGGCATTTAGGGACCTTTAGCTGATATATTGTTTGTTATATCTACATTAGATATACCAAAACTGGCAGCACATCTTACAGTGTGTGGTTAAAGGACTAATATTTTGTGCAGTCAAGCTTTTACCATTCAGAAGTGAACCAAGACCCCTTATGTATGTATTAGGTACAGCATGTGAGTGTAAAGGTGTGAATACAATTTCTGCAAGCTCCTGTTAAAAGCTGTCATGGGTACTTCAACAAAGCACAGAGTAGGCTAGACAGGCCTCGTCATCCCAACGTTAAGAAATGCCAAAAGTGATTTTCTGCTCAGAAATATTCATGCCAGCTGTTAAAGTTTTATGAACAAGTTTAAAAAGCCTTCAGCAGCTACTGTAGGGAATGAATGCCAGGGAAGAAAAATGTAACACTCCATCTGTCTCATGAGACAGAGCCCTCGATTCACCCCACATGGGGTGAACACACTCGGACCATTGTTCTCCCCCGTGACACGTGGCACTGCTGCGGGGGCTTGACAGCTGATATGGGTCCAGTAATGACCACAAAACAGCTTCCCATGACACAAAAACAAGGGAAACTTGTCTGAAGTGCCTGGTACCCGATATTGTTAATGCAGGCCAGTGCCAGGCGTTAAACTACAGGGGTGTGCCAACTGTCTACAGTGTTCTTCATTTCTTCATTTCACAGCCCTCTGTTGTCAGGACAGTGAGTCCCAAAGAAGAAGAAAATGAACCAGAAAGTTGTTTTTCCCATGCCGATGATACTGTACGTGCTTGCCCTATATTTTATATCCTAGTGCTGGGACAAACAGGGATCAAATTGTCAAAAAAAATTAATGATCAAAACCTGCTGCAAAATGTTAATGAATATTCGAATATCCGTTAACTCTGAATTAGCTACAGAAGTATAATGTGTACCATATTACACTGAAAAAAATTCCTGGAGTACTACATCAAAGTGGTGCACCATCAGATGACTTGCTAAAGAAAGGAAATCAACACTCTGTACAGTAGAAGGTGTTATTTATTTCACACATCATTTATGCATTGGTTTCCTTTGCATCTTTCTGATAGTTATTTATACATTCTATGGAATGAACACGAACATGGGTATTTCTCCAACCGAACACAAGCAATGTTTGTTTGAATGTTCAACTACTTGTCCCAGCACTCTTATATTGTTTCTTACTATAATTGCCCATCACTTATCTATGGTCGCATGTTTTGCTACACACACTTTGCTATGCTTTTACCATTGTATTTTGTTGTAATCTTTCAGAACAGTTAAACTTCGCAATACAAGCACTTCAAAAGGGCTGTGAATAGGTTCCATAGATATTATTTAAAATGCCCTATTACTTCCCTGTATATATTTATCAAACTATTCCTTTAACTTGTATTTCTCCAAACTGTGCACCTCCTCTTCCTGTGTGAAAACCTTTCCATTCACAAAGCACCCACAACCTTATGCACAAGACAAGATTAATTTGTACAGCAGCTTAGCATGTACCACCCAACCATGTCATGCAGCGGTGCAAGATGATATCAAGAGAATCAAATATAAAACAGGCTATTGCAAGCACTTTGCACCATGTACTTGGCACCATGCACTTTGCACAGATGGTTTTATTTCTGGTTATATTCTAGTTCTGAGGTCTGTGAAGTTGGTTTGACTCACTATACTGTGCCTGCCCTAGAAAAACACTAGTGTATTTATAGAGCAAAATGGTGCCAGGAAATGCCTTTGCCTGGCTGCAAGCAAGCATGTAAAGTGTCTGACACCTTTATCAGCATACAGTCAATTACAATGGACTGGTCTGCTTCCTTTCATGTTCTCATTGGCCAGGTCTCCATGGTTATTATCACAGCCCTGATTGCTGCTTGGGGTAGCGATGGAGCTTGTGCTTAGAATGTAGTTTGGCACGAACAGGTCCCCCCATCTCACCTCTTTTATATCGCTGATGTTTTAGATAAATGAGAACAGTAATGTCAAATTTACCAAATTTACCATGGTAAAAGCAAAGCAAAGTGTAATAAAGCACAGTGAAAGCATTGCAAAGCATGGCAATCCATACTAAACTATGGTAAACGCATATTATGACATTGGGAAAAGCATGAGGAAACTGCAAAATTACTGTGCAAAATTAACGTGGTAAACTGTAAGGGCAGGGTTGAGAGTGCGGAGAAAGGATACACTTCTGCCTTAGTCTCCACAGATGCTCAAGAGATTGGGAGGACCAGCAATAGAAAACCTCAGAGCAACCCGTGGATTTAAATGAGAGAACTTGTACAAAACTTAGTAGAAATGTTTCAGTGCCAGCTTTCAGTCCTGGTCTGTATGCAAATGTCTTTATCTCACTCTCAGATCACCCACGCTCCATTTTCAATGATAGTTTGCCAGAGTATGTGCCACCAATAACGGTGTGAAACACTACACTACATTGTGGTGCTGCTCATTCATTGGGATCCTTCAAGAACCAACTGGATGCAGCCCTGGAACCATGTAGTATCAATCGTTCATTGCTTTTCCAATGTTTTCTATGAAGCAGATTCAAAATTAAACACGGCGGTTAAGCTAAGTGAATCACTGTAGCTCTAACTGTAAAACAGAATAAAAATGCAGTTTTGTAAGGTCTATTATTTTTACTGTATATTATCTTAATTTCACACAACTTGTTTTTCAAATATCCCACAGGTAGTCAAACCGCAGTTCAGTTATGTTATATGTGTAACTTAAGCTATAAAGTTTTTTTTTTGTTTTTTTTAACAGCATGAATATGCCTTGCAAAATGAAGTAAACATCATACATAGGAATGCATATCAGTCAATCCACAGTAAGCAGTTGCGTTGAACGGAGTCCATTGGCATGTCCTCTAATTGAACTGTCTGAGTGCACCCTGAACAAGGCGGAAGTGGCAACTCAGAGGACACCCAAGACTGTGCTTGTTTTTCATGCTGGGGGCTTTCAGTTTCAGTGTAAACAGCTCGTCTGACAGTGTGTCGATGGAAGAGGGAGGACTTTGCTCAAATACAGGAGGCACGTGGCCTCTCTTATCACCACCCAGGGTGAAACACTCACGTCTCAGAGCCACTTCCTCATTAACATGCCACTTCCGGAAAAGAAAACAACCACGCTGGAGTTGTGTAAGTGCTGAGGTCACAGCAGGTTTCGGGGAACAGCTGCACCATCCCTTCCACAACTGATAAGGCTGCCAAACATACCCATTCACGACCTGCAGGACAGTGCTGCTTTTCTAAGATGTACTGCAGAAACAATACAGAGTAGACAACATGTGTGTGTGTGTATGTGTGTATATATATACAGTGCCTTGCGAAAGTATTCGGCCCCCTTGAACTTTGCGACCTTTTGCCACATTTCAGGCTTCAAACATAAAGATATGAAACTGTAATTTTTTGTGAAGAATCAACAACAAGTGGGACACAATCATGAAGTGGAACGAAATTTATTGGATATTTCAAACTTTTTTAACAAATAAAAAACTGAAAAATTGGGCGTGCAAAATTATTCAGCCCCCTTAAGTTAATACTTTGTAGCGCCACCTTTTGCTGCGATTACAGCTGTAAGTCGCTTGGGGTATGTCTCTATCAGTTTTGCACATCGAGAGACTGAAATTTTTGCCCATTCCTCCTTGCAAAACAGCTCGAGCTCAGTGAGGTTGGATGGAGAGCATTTGTGAACAGCAGTTTTCAGTTCTTTCCACAGATTCTCGATTGGATTCAGGTCTGGACTTTGACTTGGCCATTCTAACACCTGGATATGTTTATTTGTGAAACATTCCATTGTAGATTTTGCTTTATGTTTTGGATCATTGTCTTGTTGGAAGACAAATCTCCGTCCCAGTCTCAGGTATTTTGCAGACTCCATCAGGTTTTCTTCCAGAATGGTCCTGTATTTGGCTCCATCCATCTTCCCATCAATTTTAACCATCTTCCCTGTCCCTGCTGAAGAAAAGCAGGCCCAAACCATGATGCTGCCACCACCATGTTTGACAGTGGGGATGGTGTGTTCAGGGTGATGAGCTGTGTTGCTTTTACGCCAAACATAACGTTTTGCATTGTTGCCAAAAAGTTCGATTTTGGTTTCATCTGACCAGAGCACCTTCTTCCACATGTTTGGTGTGTCTCCCAGGTGGCTTGTGGCAAACTGTAAACGACACTTTTTATGGATATCTTTAAGAAATGGCTTTCTTCTTGCCACTCTTCCATAAAGGCCAGATTTGTGCAGTATACGACTGATTGTTGTCCTATGGACAGAGTCTCCCACCTCAGCTGTAGATCTCTGCAGTTCATCCAGAGTGATCATGGGCCTCTTGGCTGCATCTCTGATCAGTCTTCTCCTTGTATGAGCTGAAAGTTTAGAGGGACGGCCAGGTCTTGGTAGATTTGCAGTGGTCTGATACTCCTTCCATTTCAATATTATCGCTTGCACAGTGCTCCTTGGGATGTTTAAAGCTTGGGAAATCTTTTTGTATCCAAATCCGGCTTTAAACTTCTCCACAACAGTATCTCGGACCTGCCTGGTGTGTTCCTTGTTCTTCATGATGCTCTCTGCGCTTTAAACGGACCTCTGAGACTATCACAGTGCAGGTGCATTTATACGGAGACTTGATTACACACAGGTGGATTCTATTTATCATCATTAGTCATTTAGGTCAACATTGGATCATTCAGAGATCCTCACTGAACTTCTGGAGAGAGTTTGCTGCACTGAAAGTAAAGGGGCTGAATAATTTTGCACGCCCAATTTTTCAGTTTTTTATTTGTTAAAAAAGTTTGAAATATCCAATAAATTTCGTTGTTGTTGATTCTTCACAAAAAATTACAGTTTCATATCTTTATGTTTGAAGCCTGAAATGTGGCAAAAGGTCGCAAAGTTCAAGGGGGCCGAATACTTTCGCAAGGCACTGTATATATATATATATATATATATATATATATATATATATATATATATATATATATATATTTATAACTAACAGACTAACAAATTATCATACAAAGCACTAGAGTATATTTCAAAATCATGTCCAAAATGTAACAATCTGTTTATATGTTTTATTATGCCACTCAGTGATGCTTGCTGGGTCCTCCTTGGGGGTAGGAAACACTTCTTTACACAGAGAGTGGTGAGGGTATGGAATTGGCTGCCTAGTCATGTTGCTAATGGTGAATCACTGGGATCCTTCCTTGACAATGTTTTGAGATCAATCAGCTACAAGTAACTGGACGAGCACAGATGGGCCGAATGGCCTGTATTTGTTTGTACATTTTCTTATGTTCTTGTTTTTTAATACCTACATTAGAGTCTCCTGAAGTGAGATCTATCTTCTCGTTTGTCATTCTTTTTTGGGATTTAAATTCGTTTTCGCAGGCTAATATGCCAAGAATGGATGCATTATTCATATATTCATTGCCCCCACTGTATAATTGAATGGTAATCTTCTATGAAGATGGCACAGTGGAAATGTCCTTCATTGGACACTAGTTTTCCCCTAAGACCTAGTTTGCATGATATTGGATATAACGGTTTGTTTATAGCAGCTACATTTGGGTGTGTTTACCTGGAGTTTAACCTAGAATACAGCAGTAGTAGTTACCGAATTCCTGTAGTTCTTACCAGAAGTAGCACATTAGGAAAGTAGTTGGTTGTGTCAGTTTAGAAAGTGGTCCAGACCTGATAGGTCATGGTAACAATAAAGCTAAAGGAGGAAACATTCAACTCTAGCTCCACGCTGAAATATTTTCCTAACCAAGCTGGATTAACCTCTGCTTCCGACCAAGGGGCCAGTCCTCCTTAGACGAATCATGTCAGACTGAAATCTTGACCCTGTCTGGGGATTTGGTCCACGGTTTCCCATTACAATTACCTCAATGCCAGACACTTACAGTACATTGTGTTTGACACAGTTTTCAATCTGGAATATGAAATTCAGATCAGCCTGATCAACAACATGAAATCAGGGAAACTTTTTTTCAGAAAGACAACCAAATAACCAAAAAGATTCTTATCACACTGGAGTATTTGCTGCTAATACAATAATTGTGTTACCTGCAACCCCTTCTGCTAACCTCCCATTTTATTTGTAAATCCCTTTCCTATCTATCTACAGATGCCCTTATCATTGTGTAGTTCCATACGTCAAGTACACCTTTTCTTTAAAAAACCTCTAAGGTACAACAATAAAGCAGACTGAAGGTGGTCCTCCATGCTTTCCCTGCTGCTTAGAGATCACCTGTTTCCAAGTAAAAGAGAGCATTGAAGAAACTAAAATACCTGCGGACAAATATGGAGGAGAGAGCTGTTTGTTGTGTTGTAGCAGTGGTGCTTCAAAGTTAATAAAACTTATTACAGTGAACCGAACAAAGGAAATAGATTATTGTAAAAATGTACTAACTAGACCATTAATTGTAAGACGGGGACCAGGTATACAGGTGGAAGCTGGTCAATGCTAAACTCAGTGCCACACAACTGCTTTTTTAGTAGTAAGACGGCTTGGCTACACTCTCTGTGCAAGGCCTGCTGCAAGGCAACATCTGGAGAGGTAGAAAAGCATGAATGGTAACTAGGTGCTTAGTTGATGTAGCCATTTGATGGAAATAGACTTCTTTCTGAAACCAACTTTCTTCCTGGTTCTTTGAAGCCCTGCCATGCCTGGTGTAAAACTGCATCCCCCTGCTCTCTCTCTCTCTTTCTCTCTCTCTCTCCCAGCACTCCAGGTCTGACATACTGGCCGGCAGCCAGACTATCCAAATAGAATCTGGAATTACATCTCCCGTCGCTGCACCAATTATAGCCTGAATTGAGTCTCCAAAAATAAAGTGGGTTTTGATTGAAAGAATCCGAGGCATGCTGTAACTCCGGGAATTCAATCTTTTTGAAGACCAGCACTTTGGAATGTTTGTCTGGATGGGATGTTGTTGGAAGGAGGTCAGGAGGTAATCCTGTTGCAACACAACTTTGCTCTGCGTGGGAGTGGATTGTATCCTTCGAGTCACCTTTTGATGAAAAATGGAATCCTCATGGTTTGTTTGTTTTTTTGTAGCCTGTTTTTTCCCCCCAATTTATTTCATCCTGGGGGCAGGGCGCCGCAGAGGTACAATGTTTTAGCAATTCACACAGCTTTGATGGTCTCAGATCCGCACTCAGTGGGTGCTTCCCCACACCACCACACAATTTGGTAAAATGAAAAGCTAAGGAGCGGATATGCAGGGAGAAAGTAACCCCTCATCCCTCAGCAGGGCGCGGTGTGGGAAACTACACACTGTGCCTCTCTGTGGATGAAGCCAGGCCAATCCAGCTCATTCCACAAGCACTACAAAATGTAACAATATCTCCCAAGTCTTACAGCTGGTTTCGCAGACCTAGATTACCACAAATCTTGGACTGCCTTACCTTAGGGGCTGTCCCAAAATTAACGTCATTTTCTGAAAACGTACAAAGCATGTGCTGAGAGGGGGGCAGGTTCGTGGGCAGAAAGGCCAAATATCAACACATGTCTGTATATTTCGAATGAATCTGTCTCTGTATAGTCCCTTTTTGTGGAAACAAAGACATCGTGCTTGCTTTTTTTTTTAAATGAACCCTTTTAAAACCAGCCCCTGCTGTGACAGACACATGCCAAATTACAAAACGTTACATGTAACTTTCCAAATGCATGTGTTTATGGAGGGATTAATGACATTCTGCAACCCCTAACTGCATTTAATGCACTGTAAAGTTATTTTCACCCAGCAGCTGTATTTCTGTCAAATATTTTTTTATACTCTTCAGACGAATATTTTTAGTATACTGTCCAATAAGATAACATCAGCTTTCAATCTCTAGCCCTAACCTTCAACCAGCTTTAACCCAAATTAACCTACCTCTATCCACAATGAACCCCAAACCAACAGGGTCATATTTCATCTTACTGTATATAATATGGTTAGCCACTGTAACCCATGCTAAGCTCATTACAAAAAACCTTTTTATTTGCAGTTGTGGCTCGTAATTCATGGCTGTGGTCAGAACCCTGGGATTTATGACTGATTGACAGCAGTGGAATACGTTGACAAAACACCACCACTGCGCTACAAAACCCCTCTGTCTGTTTTATGAATACCATAAAACAGAAAAAAACACCAGAATGAATGCACTTGTTTTGGGTCACCAACAGTGCATATAAGGTAAAACATAAAAGAAGTCCCAAAAAATGACAATTAGTCCTGAAGTCAGCAACATTGTCCTTGGGCAAGCTCAAGGACTACAAAAGTACGTATTTTGCCCAGCACTGTACTCTGATACAGAATTGCAATGTAGTATCAAACTTTTTCCTCCAAGGGTAGAATCAGTCACTCCAAGATCCTGGTTACACAACAAGACAAGATGTTTGGCTGCGCTGTGACTGCAGCTGCAGAAGAGCAGTGGGAATGCTGGTACTCTTTAGGGCATTTCAAAGTGTCAGAGGCCTTGTTTACAGCCACAAAGTTCACTCGCAATAGGGAGTGGTCGCTGTGTTCAGAATAGATGAAAACAAATAAAAATGTGCAGAATGATCTGGCGGATGAAGACATCTGGCGGGAAATAGGGGTAAGAGACAGCCTGTTCATTCCCAACATTTCTTACAAGCTTGTAGGACTAAAGAAGCTTTCCCAGCGAAAGCCAAGTGTATTATCATTACACTAGCTAACCAACCGTTACCAAAACAAAACTGCTCCCAGGAACCTTGGAAACTCTGAATAAATTATCCTGGCCCACCATCATCTTTTTCTTTTTTGTTTTACCCGGTTTTTGTTATGCTGTAACGTGATGTGAAGCAGCACCTCCACTTAGCACAATTAGAATGGTTAGCTTTCAATGGCCACAGTGGAGATGACAACACTATCTCTTTACTACAGACATTTGAGAGCAGGTGTTATAATCATATGTTGACCTACTTTCCCTGATCAGATACAATTTAAGGATTATTACCCCTATTATCAACCTACTTTAATTGGAGGCTTTCCGTAATTCTAGGGGCGAGGTTCTGCCCGCTACGCTAACCTTATTGGCTTATGAATTCTATACAGACAAAACCCATCTTTCACCATATGTGCGGACGCCTTTTATTGGACTAACTAAACAATAATTAATCGCAAGCTTTCAAGACCTCAAAGGTCTCTTCTTCAGGTGCCATCAGATCCCCTTCTCTTTGTCTATCATCTTTGGACTGATTATTATTATTATTATTATTATTATTTATTTCTTAGCAGACGCCCTTATCCAGGGCGACTTACAATTGTTACAACAGATCACATTATACATTATACAGATATCACATTATTTTTACATACAGTTACCCATTTATACAGTTGGGTTTTTACTGGAGCAATCTAGGTAAAGTACCTTGCTCAAGGGTACAGCAGCAGTGTCACCCCACCTGGGATTGAACCCACAACTCTCCGGTCAAGAGTCCAGAGCCCTAACCACTACTCCACACTGCTGCCCCAGCTGACTGATACGGCTACCATTTTATCTATCAACGACTATATGTTCTGAAAGTCTTTTGACCATCTCCCACCACCTTTGCAAGGTCTTCTAGTGGTCCTCCATGCCCCGGCCTTGTTGGAGGTCACATCTCAATCAAGGGCAGCTCCTTCTGGTGCACAAGCAAGATCCTGGCCACACTTCATTTGATACTACATCTAGCAATGCTGTGCCTCCACTGTGAACCAATATTTGCTGAGATCATCATTACACATTTGGAAGATCAAATGTTTCAAAAAACGTGAGGGTTGCCAATCATGCTGTTACTCCACTTGATGCATATTTTCTAGCTTTTTGAGGATGTTATACTAGAAGACCATCCAAGTGGGAGTTTGCAGTTCAAAAAATATGCTGAAGTTCCACAACACATGGTGACGGTTTCTGTAAAGTTTGATTAGAGTAAGCAGCTCTTCTTAGTTTGTCTTTATTGTTGGTTAGGGTTAACTTTGTCAACTCATTTTAAGATTTTAAAGACTTCAATCAAGTCCCTTCTAATTCTTCATTGTTCTAGGCTAAATAAACACAGTTCTTCCAGCCTGCATAGCTCATTTAAGGCCAGGGATTAGCCTGGTTAGTCTTTGTAAGACTCTCTCCAGGACCACAATGCCCTTTGGTGGTGTGGTGACCAGAATTGTACACAGTACTCTAATTGCGGCCCCACCAGTGCATTAGACAACTTCAGCATAACACCCTGTGATTTGTACTCTACACTTTTGGCTATGCACCCAAGCATTATGATGATTTTCAACATCAATGTTGGTGCTGTAAAAGATATAAACTTCAACATTGTTTCTTCTCCTGTGTTTTGTAACATCATTTGGTGCTGGGTTTACATTTATTCCTGCGATAGTCTCTATGTAACACAATGCAATTATTAGTTTGTTCACTTTTTCCAGCTAATTAAAAATAAATCAATATCTTAAAAAAAAAGTATTTATCTGAATTGTAAAAAAATGTTCAAACATGTTCCATTAACCACATCAAGCAACACAACCGCATGCAGCAGTTTGGCAGCTATCCAATGTCACATACTTCTGAAGCCCATTCAAAACGCTAGTCAAAACGTTTGTCTTTGTCATTGTTTCTTTTAGTAGTTCTACATTCCAAATACGGAATAAGTAACTCGAGTCATCAACAACCTCCAGTGCCACTAAAACCACGTGTGCTATGTGAGGTTGATTTATTTTATAAGGGTAGTATAAACAGATTTTTACTACTACTGTGACTGTAGTAACAGGAGGTAGTCCTGCATCTCTCAATGCAAAAACATGTACTATTTTCAATTAATAAATTATTAAAAAAATAGCACTGATAAACCAGATGGGAACATTCTACTTGCTTCTAAGTAAAAGTATAAAATCCATACCGTAGTTAGATCAGACATCCTTCCTTAATAACCTGCTCCAAGTGTTCCTTGCACAGGCCGAAGTATCTGAAAAAAGGTTTCTACATAGAAACTGGCAGATTGACAGAAGCATTCCTTGGCTGAAATGCCTGTCTCCATAGCCCAGCTTAGACCATGCCAAACCATATTCCTAAGTGCACTTCATTAATAACTAAGGGGTATTGGTCCATTAATAAGTCACAGTTTCTTAACAGAAACACATGGGGCCCAAGCCTCCTTGTTAATGCTTTTATAAGTGTCAGCCAATACTAACTAAAAGGGGCGAGTCAACAGCTAGCAACAATGTCGCCCCTGGATTAAGGATCTGAGCGTTGTTGCAGAGAAAACAATTTGCAGATTTAACAAATATGTTGTAGAGTATTCAACAAAATAATACACACAGGGGTCTATTGTGTTAAATCTAAATACATTGCTTAATCTAAATACGTTGTTTAATAATTAAACCAGGACCTTCCCATTTTTTTTTTTTTTTTTTTTTTTACATATTTTGACAGACAAAAAAGACACTGATGGATATTGGATTTTCACTGCTTTGGTCCACAAATCGCCCTATATGTTTTTAAAGAGCTGTCATCTAACTATGTTAATATATTACAGAATATATCAAATGAATCAGCCCATTATCTCTTGGTAATTGGAGATTTGTAATCGGCTGATGGGAATGTATTTAGCTGCTATGCCCTTTTACAGACACCTTATACTGAAGCAGTTTATTCTCATCAAGGTAGTCAGGTCTGCAAAGTGGTGGAGACCCAGTGCATCCCGGGTTCAAACCAGCTACCGCTGAAACAGCTGTATAAAATGATGACCCTGTTAGAAGTTAGACATTGTATCTCAGTTGGGTAACAATGTGGAAATAAACAAAAACCGACTGTGCATCATACACTTCCAAGAATAGATAACACCCACAAAACACTCAACCCTTATCAGACGCAAACTGCCAGTTACAATCCTGCCCCGTTCAAGAATAAGAAGTCATTCTCTGGTATTTGTTTACTAACAGTGTCTTCCAAGCAGACCTTAGTGGCAGTGCTGTTTGTTTACTTTCCCAAACACAAGCGTCCTCCCTCATTTACAGCACACCATTTTCATTTTTTTTTTTCAACATAAGAAAAGTTTGAGTGAGAAAAGGCAATTCTGCCCATCAAGACTCGTCCTTTGTTAGCTCACTGTTTTCCTCTATTAGGGTGAACTAATTTAAAAGCATACAATCTAGCTTTTCTTTTTTTTAATGTTCCCAGTGTTTTAGATCCTGCTACTTTGTCTGGTAGGCTATTCCATGCATTTATAAAACTCTATGTAAAAAAGTGCTTCCTACCTTCTGTTCTAGACTTACTTTTCCTCAGCTTCCATGTATGCTGTCTTGTTCTCTCTGTGTTAAGTCAGAAGTAGGGTCTTGGGTTAACTTTATTTATACCATTTATGATTTTAAAGACTTTAGTTAAGTCCTTTTTTCCCTTCTTTTTTATAGGCTGAAGAGATTTAATTCTTTTAACCTGTCCTCATACAGTAGGTAATTCATTAAGTCCTAGGATCAGCCTAGATGCCCTTCTCTGTACCTTCTTGAGTGCAATGATGTATTTTTGTAGTGAGGTGACCAAAACTGCACACAGTATTCTAGGTGGGGTCTAACTTGACACTCGGTGTGAGCTGTTTAGCTGTAAATGAAACCTTCTAGATTATAGAGCATGGCCAAATGTATTTATGTGTGTGGAACCACACAGAAAGAGAATGTGAGACTCTCTTAACAGCTGCCACACAGATTGACAATAAAAACATTGCCACTTTCACTGGAGGTATAACAACAAACACCACTACAAAGCCAGCACATCCAGGAGGCAATTATGAAAAGGAGCTAAACCATGTCATGAATCATGCAGTGTATTAGGCCAAGAGCAGTTAGCTGTTAGGTTAGCTGAAAATCACAGAGCCCAGATCCTATACAAATTCATAAATCAGGCAGATAAGATGGTCACACTTTTGCAGGCAACCTTGAAAGAACTGTATCCAAAAAGAGTGGCAGTCCAGCATGCTATTACCCTCCAAGGGGAATTGTGCTAGAACTGGTGATGCAGTGTTTCAGGCTGTGTGTTATGAATACAATTAGTGTCTATTCTGTCAGACCTAACAATTAAACCCACCCCTCTAGCCTGTCAAAGAATTGGTGCATCTGGTTCCAGAAGGTTAGTACAGTCCTCTCTTTTTAAGTGCGTTTTGTTTTTCAAAATGCTAATTTCCTTTTAACCAATGAAAAACACTACTAAAAAATTACTCATTTGAAAAAAGAAAAAAAAAAGCGAGAAAATAACTGTGTCATATAGACAGGCAATTTAACAGAAACTGACATCCTCTTAAGTTTCCACATATTCGCGTAATCAGTTCTGTAAGTAAATGGGTGACGGTCGGACAGACAGACAGCTTCCACTGAACCCAGCGGAAGATAATAGGATGGTGCAATACTCACGGTCTTGCCAGTCCCCCTCTCCACGGCTTTCTTCACCTTCCCATACGTCCCCTTGCCAAGCGTCTCCAGTACTTGGTACCTGTGTTTCAAGTTGTGTTTATGCTGGTGTTTCTTCACCATGGCTGGGCTGGACTGGGTATCTGACGAGGCTGTATCGCCATCGGTCTGCACACAGCTCGCCTCGAATGATCTCGCTAGAATGTTACTGTCATCACAGCCGGCGAT
Organism: Acipenser ruthenus; assembly: GCF_902713425.1. Classification (NCBI taxonomy): domain Eukaryota; kingdom Metazoa; phylum Chordata; class Actinopteri; order Acipenseriformes; family Acipenseridae; genus Acipenser; species Acipenser ruthenus. The sequence goes on from NC_081204.1 coordinate 12,725,604, forward strand.
GCCGTGGAGTCCAGTGACACGCTGGACTGACTCGACCCTCTCACGACTAGCGCTCATGCTGCTACCTCCGGCGTCACTCCTGCCCATCGTCAAGCTGTCATCGTCCCCCGCGAGCCAGATGACACCTGTCATGGGCTAAACGGCTTTGACAATGTCCCAAGTGATAAACAGAAAGCAACGCACACAGGAACGAGATTTCGTGCTGAGGTTTGGTCAGTTGTATTTATCAAAATTCGCAATTTACTTAAAACAATTAATTAAAGTTTAAGCTACTTGCCATTAAAAAAAAAGTTTTGTTGCCAGTTTAAAACTTGAACAAACACCCGAAACTGCAGATCTGTTTCCGGTATTATTTATAGGTTATTTCCATACTTCATCTATAATCTGCGGTTTATGTCCGTCAGTATGCACTGTGTTTTGTTTAGACGTGTTACATGCGCTTGCAGATTGTTTGCGGCCGGTGCACCACTTTCTTATTCTGAGGACCGTGCGGTATTTCCGTTCACAGCTTCACTGGAACAACATTCTCGCGGTTGTGAGCAGGTGCACGAGAAAGCAAAAACTTTGTTTCAATCTTCAGCACAACCCCATCTTAAATGTTTAATTAAATTCCATTTGTATGCATTGTCCTTTCTCATTGCCTGGAGCCCTGCAGCGCTGGCCGCCTCTGACATTTCTCCTTCGGCATCTTTTTTCTTGTTTTACTAAACGCGTCTCTTCACTTTGTCTCTGCGGTTTCAATCAGCTCGGCGCATAGCTGATGCCCCTGACAGCTCTGCTCAGCCTTGAGTCTCTGCAGACTGCTGCTCGCTTTACTCAAACTCCAGCTGGCTGTATCCGTGAGGTGGCTGCTTTTCCAACACCAAACAAACCGGGGAACAACTCACATGGTCCGGGGAAATGGGAGGAGCCCCAGTGCCAAGCAGGGACAGAAACTGAGAAGGCTGAGGATTAACATTTCAACACAGCTTGACACTGCATGGATGACATCGCATTTCGTGGAATTTTTCATTGTTGCAGAACATCTGCTAGCACAGGGCTTGGACAATTCTGTATTAAAAATACATATCAAACCACCACAGACAGCCAGGACAGCACAGATTTGATATGTGCACAGTGTTTAAATTGTTCTGGAGGGTCCATTTCTCCATGTGGAATCTAGAACAAAGTCTGTTCTCTAGAATGGCTCTGGAAATGTGTTCATTCTTGGATACAGACACCTACTATGAAAGTTTCTGTCTTGTCCATCTCAAACTGGTTTGCACAGGTAGATTCAGCCAGAGATTCAATTAGATTACAAAACAGGCTAGGATTATAGCTCATTTAAGTTAGCTTTGATTGAACAATAAGCATATTTGATAGTAAACAGGGTTTTGTTTTTCATTTAAATGAAATAAATAAATCAGATCTGGTACCACAGAAGCTTTTAAAGAAGTTCTGTTTGCATGCCTTCTATTCAGGTGGTCTTGCACTTCCTCAGTCCAGACATGAAGACCATGAAGCGTGAAATGAGCATCTCAAGATTCAGCTGCCTTTGGGGAATGGAAACAAGCTTCTCTGTTAACCTGCTAATGAAAGCTGCTTACAGTTTACACCGATTGCCTTGGTACACTCACTAGTCATTTAAATTACTGTTGTTTATTACAGAACTGTAACCTGGAAATAAAGAAATACATTTTAAAAACTGTTTTTAAAATACATTTTAAAAACTTGTTTTTGCAATGTGCTACAGGATGTGTGTTTGACCTCTCGATGTTAGCTCACACTCTTTGAAAGAATGTCTCCCTCCCTGCAAGCCCGGCTGCGGTCAGAGCTTGACGTTGTTTGGATTCAGCCGGCTCAGGACAGAGCAGCACCAGGGTGTGAAGTTGAATTGCCAGGGAAGCTCCACAGCTGGGGTCTGGGAAGACACGTAAGCAGCTCCCTGGAAACAAACTGTGAACCGTGCAAACACAGGCCGACACAGGGACCCGAGCGAGGGCCTGGCATGCTACCACAAGCTTGGGCCTCTCTACTGTGAAGGGGGCATAGGTCGTTATTACAACCTCTATTAAACTGAGATTCTTCACAGCAGAATGTCAGGTTTGTTTTAGGATAGGGGGTAAACAATGGTGACACTGCAGCTTGGGAGCCCACAGTTGGAGGTTGACAAAGAGACCAATTCAGTTAGAGAAAAGGGCCCTAGTGCGTCACATGACTATGTAGTATTGACTGTCTACTTACTGCGTTTATTGGGGTGGGAGGGGGTGGGGGTAATATGAATTTTTTAATTAAGACATCATCAATGCCAAACATACTGTCATTTTTAACTGATCCAAATTGCTAAAAGCATTTGGCATGCAGCTAACTCATGTTTTGAATAATATACCACTTTGCATTACTGCTATAATTTGGATGTGATTATTTATACGGTAATAGTTTTAAATTAACATTTAAACCATGATTCTGATCATCATTTAAGAAGAAAATGATTTACAGTGTAATTGCTAAACACATTATATAAGGGGTCTGTCAGATTAATAACTAATTGTTTTACATTATTTACTGGTGAAATCATGTTAAAACTGAAAAATGAACGAACGGGTAAAACCATAGACCATATGTATGTGCACATAGCAATCTTTCTTTCTCTCTGCACAGCTGTACTCTTAAGTTCTATTCACTCACCCTCCTACACTCTATTATCTCTGTGTCTTTTTTCCCTATTTCACACCCCTATGACTACCACTCCTCCCTACCACAACTCCCTATCTCTGCTGCACTGTATCCTCCACCTGTTCCTCTGCTGTCTTCTCTCTCCTCTCTGCTCCCACAGAGAGCCTGTCTGTTCTTCCATTCTGAGCAGTGAGAAATGTGTCCATATTTAAATGTGGTCCCTTCCCGAATGATCTTCAATGGCAGTGCAGTAGCATTACCATGCCAATGCAATGGTTTGTAATGTACTGTTTCAAATGTTGGGGAGTAATCTGATTACATTTTTCAGTAATTTGTAACTGCAATGTTTCCTTTTTCAGATAGGTAACTGAACGTGGTAACGCGTTGCATTTTATGTGAAAAATAACATACCTGTAGTTCAGTTACATTTTTAAAAAGAATGGACTTTGTCTAATGCATAACATGGAAATCAGAAAGCGCTTCAACAGTGCAAGTCAAACCTTGCCTGCCACATGAACACACTTTTCATATCAAATGGTGTCAGAGAAGAAGGGCCTGAGTGGGTTCCATAGTTGGATCTTCAAAGAAAGTAACTTCCTCAACAATTACTGTTTTTTTCAGTGTTCATACAATGGTACATGTATAAGCCAGAATGGTACATTTTTTGCCTAAGAATGGTCAACAACCAGTTTATTTTACATTCATAAGCAACTTGGTATGGGGCTCTTAACTAAAGTAGTCATCTTGTTGCTTAGATTTACTGTGTATCATTTTCTGGTTGAGTCATCACAACCAGAAAGTACAATCATTAACCTGTCCCAACTACAACACTGCCCCCAGTGGATATAGGAAATACCACATGTATTCTAAATAGGTTTCTTACTGATGTATTTCTTAAATTCACAAGAGGCAGTTGCATGGGGAGCAAAGGAATGGTTACACTCTGGCACCAGATGTACTTGGAGATTGTGAAATGCACAATGACCTTGAATGTTTGTAGCAGGAGAGTGACAGAGGGTGTGAGGTATCCACTGACAGACAAGGGAGACATGAAGTGAGGTTGACAGCACCTCTCAGGCACACAGGATTTATTTACACAAATACAAACTCACGTGACGCTACCAGTAATGGGAACTCAAGCCAGACATACAACAGAAATGCAAAACACTGAAACAAATCTACAAATAAAAGGTGCCATGAATACAGTGAACGGAGATCCCGCTTACACACATCGGCATACTTGGAATCTAAAATCCCTAAACTAATCCCTGTTCCTTACTCAGTTACACAAACCCCGACCTCAGTTACGATACACTTAATTATATGCTCCGATCCCGGTTAAACACAATGCTTTTCCCCACAACACTACACAGCAGGCAGCATGTACCAGACGGAGAGTCTGACTCTAATAACTATTCACCAAACTATTTACAAAAATTAACCAATACAATACTCCCCTGAAGAGAAATAAACAAAACAAAAAACACGCTTTCCATGTGCATTGCCTCAGCACTGTTCCACCGGCTTCTATTCCTGTATCTGTGTGTCATTGGACAGTGTCCAAATGACTTGACTCGCAAACTATGCATAACATCCTCCCCTTCACGCTATATATTGGGATGAGCATGTGAGCAACAGGTGGAGGTGCAGTGCCCCCCATAATTGTCAATGGGGATTTGGGCGTGTGCTTGTATGTGTAATCAAGGAGCCGAGTGCTTCCGCTTAGGTATGATTAAGAGTTCTGCTCCAGCTGTGTAGTAGTCCAGGAACAGGAATCAAGAAGGGCCACTATAAAAGCCAATTCCTGCCACAGGCTCCAGCAGACCCCCTGCTTAACGCCATTAAAGCTGTTGATGTCGCCCCTGAATAGGTATCATGCTGTGGCGTGGGTGCCCTGTGCCCATCAACCCAATTCTGCAGTTGCTTACAAGGGCTTTTCCTCGCTCACATACACTAACTGCATCTGTTAATGAGGGAGCTGGTGGGAGATTATGTCTTCCTGGTTTTTTTTTGTATTCTTATTATCATATTTTAGAAATGTACAGTGGCCAAATATGTTATCTTTGATTTTCTCCCCAATTTAGAATGTCCAATTACATTCTCACACTGCAGCAATTACCCACTACAACTCAGGAGAATTGAAGGTCAGTGGGCACTCTCCGATCCCATGACCTTTGCCTCTTTACACCCAAGAACTTGAGAGCAGAACAAAGGTCACTGCTGCACCTGGCCATGAGGGTCCACTGTAGCACAATAAGGAGAAACAGTCCCTTCTGGTTTTTGCATCCCTAACCCGCAAGATTGACAGAGCCAATGCGACACTCCACTCTCACAGGTTAGGGAGGCAAAACCGGCAGGGACTGTTTCTCCTCATCACGCTGCAGCGCAGCGCCCAGTGAGCTCAAGCAGACACCTGAAGGGCTCGTCGACATCCACTCTCGGGGGGATTGGAGGACAGCCACGGACCTTCAGTCCACCTGAACTGTTGTGGGGAATTGTTACGGTGAGGGACATTCTAAACTGGGGAGTAAAATCGTGGGTGAAACTATTGTCACTCTGAAATTAAACAGATGAAGAAGAAAAAAAAACACTCTGGTTTGCATTTATTTTTGAGTCCTGCATCTTTATTTTAGCTTCCATAGCCATATAAGATATAAATGACTGTTTTTTCATGTGAAACAGACTCAGAAGTGATGACTAATTAACTATGAATAATTAAGGGATTTCTCGTTATTGACAGCCGGCCTTACTCTTAGCCCCCTAACAGGCCTGTCCACACTGCCAGGGCACTCACTCTCACACCCCCCTAGTGAGAGCTGCAGTACTAACCAGAACAAATGAACCATCACACACAGCTCAATCTGCACCTGCAGTACTAACCAGAACAAATGAACCATCACACACAGCTCAATCTGCACCTGCTTGTACTGCTAGCCCCTCCAAGGAAGAGCAAGGTTTCAATATGTGAACTAAGACAAGAAATGCTGCTGCCAAATTTGATAGCTCCCTATCCTTCTACCCTCTCTTAATGCAACAGGCATTTAAAGAATTAGAGCTAACAAAATCATTCCAGTCAATGTATTACTATCACTTTGAAGGTCTCACATGATTCACAAGTTATGACGAATGGTATTTTTTCTAATTTAGTCAGCAAAAAAAAGGCCTTTGTACACCAATGTTTCCTATCATGAGGCAACGCTTTTGACATTGAAAACATGTGAGTTTGAGTGCTTGTAAAAGTACAATCACTTAGTGAAGAAACTAAGAAATGTAAGGGGAGACTTGATTGAAGTTTGTAAAATCTAAAAGGAGTAGACAAGGTTAGCGGAAGCCACTATTTTAAGTGCAACACATAGACCAAGACCATGTGACACAATTTTGTTATTGAAAACATGTGAGTTTGGGTGCATGTAAAAGTAAAATCTATTAGGAGGAGGGGGGTGGTTTTTGTTTATTGAGCGTTTTTTTTTTTTTTTTAATTTATTTTATTATTTATACAATCATAAAAAATCAAAAGCACTCAAAATATTTAACATATCTGCCATTTGTTTCCTTTACAAAAACTTCCAGAAGCGTTGCTCTTTGGTTCACCTTCCCAGCACCAAGTCAGCTTTTCCTATAACTGAAATATTTTAAATCTCCACTGCATTCCTTCATGTGACCTCTTGAAGAACGATGCTGTGTCCCGCAAGTGTAGCACTGAAATATCCGCAAGGAGCACTCAAAAAATCTTAACTAACACCCTATTAAAACATCAAATCCACCTTAACGTGTGCATCTTTTATATAATAAAATGAAATTATGGCAGTATATAACAGGGATGGAAATAAGACTCCCATTGCACAGCAGTGTTATCCATTCCTGGTTTTACTATGAGTTTAATAAGACACACCTGAGCTTGTTACCTATACTCAGTGACTAATCAAGCTTGTAGTAAAAAAAAAAAAAAATGGGTAAAACTGTTAGGCAATTTCCATCCCTGTATAATTATACCATTTTTTTATTTTGTTAGCAGCATGTGCTTTACCTCACTACAGATCCATGTAGGTTGCTGAAACCAGGATGTTTAAGTTTTATTTTGTAACTTGACCTTTTCATATTATATTGTCACTAGCTGATCCAGTTGACAATCAAGGTTTTGTGGGTCTGGGTCCTTGTGCTATAATAGGACATTGCAGCTTGGAGACAGTCCTGCAAAGATCAACTACAATAATCCCAGGATTAAAAGATAGGAGTTATGAAGATTTAAGAGAACTGGGTCTGTGTACTCTACAGCAAAGAGAGGTAATGGAGACTTGGTGAAGTTTTACATTTGTAAAAAGGATTGACAAAGTAGCCACTATTTTGAGCACAGCTGACCAGAGGACATGAAAAGACTTCTGAAAAGACTTACTGTATGACAGGGGGTTGGAGACACTTTTTCACACAGAGTGGTGAGGGTATGGAATGAGTTATGAATGAATGGCCTTCTCTAATTCCAAAATGTATTGTGTTCTTTTGTTCTCATGCATTTGTATTATGCCAATTATGTAGTAAGCACTCCTCACAAAATAAGGTTACTGACGTAGCAGGAGATACAACATCAAGCAACTGACATCCACATCTCCATTTACTGTCTGAATGGATATATCTTACTATGACACTCAGGAATGCGACATAAACTTTTCAGGTGGTTGGGTTCGGTTTGAATTAGGAATAGCATCTGTGTTAGAATGGGATAGCTGTGACACGAGTGACTTTAGAGTGCCTATCTAGATCTGTCAAGAAGAAGTGAATGGCATTCTTTGTTAAGAGCCCTGATAAAACAGTAAGGGATATGGAAGGAATCTGTTTAAATGATATTTTAACTGGAGAGCTCAAAGGGTTGATTGCACCAGTCTGGATAATAGAAAACTAGTCTGTTTAGTGTTAAACTCAAAGTAATTAATCTGGGGTTATGTTTTAATCTTGGATTAAGAAATGTTTACCCTTGTATTACTTTTAAACAAGGATTAAATATTAAACCTGCTTTAAAGTTGTGTGCATCACAAGTTGGTGTTTTCTAAAGGTGCATTCATCTAAATCAACAGTTTTTAATCAGTAATCATTTTAAAGCTATATCCCACATTTAGGGAAAGGGATAGCTGTATAAAAATAATTTGGGTTCTCTTTTAAATGTTGTCCGGTTTATTGAAAAATGACAGAGCAGAAAAAAGACCAAAAGACAAAACTGCCAATCTATAAGGCAAGTCATCTTACAGAAATCGAAATTATAATGAATATTATTTTCAAAGGACTGTTTTTTTTTTTTAAAAAGTAAGTTTTTATGAATAAAATACTGTTTGATAGTCGTGAAATTACTCTTGACATTTAAGATTTCTTAATTTGAGACTCAAATGTTATTGTTTCAATGTTGTCTGTAAAACAGCTCTTTCATAAGAACATCAGAATAGAAAACGTATGCATGAGAGGAGGCCATTCGACCCATCTAAGATCGTCCGGTTCCTATTAGCTGATTGATCTCAGAATGTTATCAAGCTGAATCTTAAAGGACCCTAGTGATTTTGTTTCAACCACTCCACAAATGTCCAACTAAGTTCTCTGGCCCTGGTTACTGTACAGCGCTTAAAGTATTGGCTGGGGTTAACTACATCAACATCTTTTAAGATTTTAAAGACTTCAGTCATGTCCTCCCTAATGCGTCTTTGTTCCAGGGTAAACAGATTCAGTTCTTTCAGCCTGTCTTCAAGGCCCATGGCCTGGCAGCAAACTCATCTGACATTCCTTGCTTATCAATAACTCAAGTACTTTTGCTTCTGTCTTTCCCTAAGGCCCGCCTCCTCCTCTGCTTTCCCTCCAATCCGTAAAGAGCATGCAATACCCTGTGGAATTCCTCCCTGTTTTCAAGAGTATATGAATCCAAACTGTTCTTCCCATTTCAACAGTTTGACAGAGAAGCAACAACAAAGATTTTCTTATTTGTTGAAATCGAGATCCGAAGGAGGTGCAATGAAGAAGCTTGTACTCTTGATAGCACTGTTGAGGGGCTGCTTGGGCTCTCCTGAAGGTATGTGGTTTTCCTCTTTGCAAAGTACTGCCTGTAACAACTTCCAAAAAAGAACTATTTCCATGAAAAGAAAATTAAAGGAGGCGTCAATTTGTATTCGGGCAAGATATATGATTTTAAAATAAGAGAACATATTCTTAAATGTAACTACTTATAGTTTTACATAGAAGTTTGATGACTTCAGGACATTAAAGAAACACTAGTACGTATTTGTGTTGTTAATCAAGTCTCACAGCAAAGCATTAACTAAAAGAAACTATTATTTTTTGTAATACTGTTTTGTCTTTTGTAAGTATTAATGTAAATGATGTTTTAGTTTATGCCAGAATTCTTACATATTTTACATATTTTATGTCAGTATTTTCAATAATTATTATGTTGACTGATAAGGCAAGTATTGTGTTTTTCCAACTTTTAAACACATTCCATTTTTATATTTTACTTACATTTAAACTTTGGGATGGTCTTTAATGAACTCCTTTTTTTTAAAGGAGAAAAGCATTGTTAATCACAGTATACAAATCCAGAACCCAGCTGCAAAATGATATAAACCAAGGCTATAAATTGTACACACTTTAGTATAAAAATAATAATAATATTTCATAATAAATCCAGTATAGAGTGTTTTCCCAGTTATTTCCCGTTTAGCTCAACCCTGCAGACTGAATTACACCAAACCATTTTTCCCCCAATAAAGAATGTATGTATTTCTTAACCTAACATTGCGCCCCAATCCTTTTATGCCCCTAGCTATCTTAACATTAAGAGTAGCCACCTGGCATTGGCACAGCAATATCTTCCTTGCTTTTCCCTGTCTGTATAGATCTACAAGGGAAAGTCTTCAGCTTTCCGGAGGATTCTGACACTGCCTATGTAAAGCTCACAACTGATAAAGAGGAGCCACTCCAAGCTGTGACCGTCTGCCTACGATACATCTCTGACCTGACTCGTCCACTGACCCTCTTTTCTCTCGCCACACCATCTGAAGACAACGCCTTTCTCCTCTTTAAACAGAAGCCAGGTCTTTACCAACCACACGTTGGTCAGAAAGTGATTGATTTTACAGAGGTATTGGAAGAGAAGGGCCTACCGGGCTGGGTTCATGTGTGTGTGACCTGGGAGTCGAGTAGCGGGATAGCCCAGCTATGGATCAATGGGAAAGGAAGTGTGAGGAAAGGGCTAAACAGAGGTAGATCGCTTCAGGGAAAGCCCAGTGTTGTACTCGGTCAAGAACAGGATAGTTATGGAGGTAAATTTGACAAGTCACAGTCGTTTGTCGGTCAGATATCAGATTTGCACATGTGGGACCGTGCACTGTCTCCTTGTGAAATATGTGCTGCTAATGAAGGCTCTTACTTTCAGCCAGGTAATGTGTTAAACTGGGCGGCATTACAGTACACCATGGATGGGTATGTGCTGCTGGAAAAAATGGTGCCAACCTACAACAGCTGTAATAACAATAACAACAACAACAGAGAGACGACGTGTTGAAATACAGGCTGTTAACAAAGGCTCTGTCTTTTTGAGCCAAGTCATTTTCAAACCACATCACTGCAGAAATTTTCAGAGGCAGACCCAGTGGTTGAAACTGACATTTTTGCTCAAATATATTAAGCATGATACATAATAAAATGAAAAAAAAAATTCTAGACACACATAAGAAATATAATATTAAGAAAATGTAGCTGACGTTTCGTTACAAGCAAAATGATATTGACTGCATGCGCTTTTCATATAATTTGCTGTCTGAAGTGGACTTTAAGATCCATTGAACCGTTTCTATTGTCTATAAAAAAGTTTCTGGCTGTTCATCTTCAATAGCAATGCAATGGTTCTGTACAAAGGGGCAATGGCACCTCAACGGAAGATATCTGTAGGTATGAGACAATGGTACGAGCCATTGATTCCACAGTGGTAGCATTTTACTATGTTAACAGACCAATGAAATTTCAGATCACATTGATAATCCCTCTGCACCAGTATGCCAGAGTATCAGGACTCCTCTGCTATACTTTGTTTAAATCCCAGTGAGGTCTATTTTAATAATCTAAACACTGGCAAATCTAAATAGTGCCTCTATTCAACTCTATATCACCAGCTGGTTTCCCCACAGGGGGGGGATTTCAAACCCCCTTATTGTATTACCTTTACTGCATACAGTGAAATAACATTGGTTTAGATCACTGCTGATAATGCTACTGTCTGCTAATGTTTCTGCTAGGGGTTTGTGCTGGGATTATACATTTCTGAGATCCCAATATGCATGTTTTAATTGCAAGAATCTAATTGCATTGACTTCATGTACAACCATTTTTTGTTTTTGTTTATTAAAGAAACTGTAAAAACAATAAAGTCTGTAAGAATTGTTCTACCATATCAGAATGCAATCTTTCAACACAGGAACCTATGAACAGGATAACATTTACAAGCAATGGGAGGCCATTCTGCCCATCAATCCTAATAGTTTCAAAACCTTGTCAAGATGGGTCTGAAAGAGTAGCGGGGTTCTGAAAAATATCGCGTTCCACGTCCCCACTTGTTGCTACAACTGTATAAATAATGTACCTGTGATTTTTCTTTTCATTGTTAACATCCTGACAACTTTTTACACTTATAACTTTAAAGTCTGTTTTCAAAGCTATTTTCCCACATTGTCAACCACATAACACAGCGATAGCGATCCATGATGTGGTATGGAACAAAAAAGCCAGAGCACTTGCTGTTATGTTTTTTCTTTTTTTATCACTCTTCCTGCAGTGATTTAGAGGACAGAGCTCAAAACCCAGTGCACTAGAGCAGACATTTTGAAAAGAGCTTTAAGACAGACATTAAAGTTATAAGTGTAAAGAGGTAAAAATGGTCAGTTATAATTATTATTTGTTTATTTAGCAGACGCCTTTATTCAAGGCGACTTACAGAGACTCGTGTGTGTGAATTATGCATCAGCTGCAGAGTCACTTACAATTACATCTCACCTGAAAGACGGAGCACAAGGAGGTTAAATGACTTGCTCAGGGTCACACAATGAGTCAGTGGCTGAGCTGGGATTTGAACCGGGGAACTCCTGAATACAAGCCCTTTCCTTTAACCACTGGACCACACAGTTGTCATCTCTTACCAAAGACTACAGTTTGCACTTGCATTCTTTGCAAACCTATTAATACCTGTCAAAGATTTGTTATGTCTAAATCAAAAGAGCCATACTGTGGAGCTCCGAGCCACACAAGGTTCAAGAGACTTGATTGACAGCAAAGGAAGCACAGAAAAAAGTGGTCCCACAAATACTGTGTCCTTCTGAGGCAGGAGTGGAGACAATTCAATCATTTAGCTGTGCTCAATACAGATCATGCTGGAGAGCACTATGGTGAGCTGATTTATTGCAGATTTACTGGTAAACCCTGTAGGGCCATATTTTCAAACCATGTCCTCCATGCTTTAATTATTGTACGTCTCATTTTTTGAAGGAGAAAAAAGCATGTTCATGTTAGAAAATGAACAAAAAAACAGCTTCAAAGTGTCAGAACCTGAAATATATCTACTCAGTTGTCTTGTAAAATGAAATGGTGTTTTACCCCATTCAAAAATAGGAGGTAATTAAAGACTGGAGTAAACACTTCAAAAATATGGCCATGGCCAAGTAATTTTGTATGATGGAATTATATTTATGAAACTAGATACTGTTCTTTGGACCAAACATAAAAAGGTACTCCTGGCAAGAAACATGATTCATTGCTTTATAATACCGGTAATTGTATTACTTACATCCTTTCAGAATCAGAGAAAAGAAATGTACCCAGCAGTACTGAGTTTTACCACGAGGTGGCAGCCTTCCTTAAAAAATACCCGTTTGTTTGATAATATTGAAGAAAAAAATGACGGTGAGCTCATTTTACAATTGTCTCAAATTAAATCAACAGAGAGCATTATAACACCCTATACTAAATTTAATTCACATGTATTCTTGTAAGTGTACTTTATATAAAGTGACACATTCAGACTTATTGTCTCCCCACTGGGGATACAAGACCCTGTGAAGTGGATTAGTGGAGGCAGTCATATGTTATTTCACACCTCACATTTTTGCATATATCTGGAGAACCACGTATCCAATTGCTATAGAACTTCGTACTAACATTATTAAGCATAATTTATTGAGCATATCAGACTCTGCGGATATGTGAGGGTGTCCGTCTTTCTATACATCGGTGCATCTATACGTCATACTTAGATTTGTGCATAAATACAGATAATGGTTTATCCAGTTGTTCTGACATTTGAAATTAACATTACTTAGCATTAGGTAATGAGAATAGCAGATTCCGTTCATATTAATCGGAGCCTGTGTAAGTTAAAAGGGTTGCAAATTGCAAAGGTTTTAATAGACGACTACAGTACACGGAAGCCAGAAGGCAAGCGGTAGAAACAAAAATACAGAAGGTTAGTGCTGGAAGTATGATGTTTCCTGTATACGCAATGCCCTTTATTTATTTATTTTTTTTATCAAAAAATTCCTGAGAATGTATCAATGTTCATTAAACAATGGGTGAAAATCTGTGAATTTACTAACGGATACATGCAGTTTCAGGGCTAATATTATTGTAGAGACTGAAATGCAGCTCACCTGCTTCCATTTGTTGTGAATGTCAACAGCTACCTCACTGAAAAAACAAGTAGGCTTCTACTGCACATGAAAAACTATTTATAACATAGATAAACGTCTCTAACAAATGCAATGCCATGTTTTTGTTGCTATAAATCACAATTTTTTAAAGTTTGATACTCAAAATTATATATATTTTTTTTATAAAACCCAGGATTTTTTTTTTTTTGTTGTAAATAAAACGGCCTTTTGAAAAAAGGGTCCTTCTCTATACTGTACACTGTACTGCTGCGGTTGTCAAGACTCATTTTCATCACGTGGGCCACCAGTTGTAGACTCTGTTACTCTGAAGCCTGTAGTCACATGTAGTTGATTAACTCCATGCTGAGGAACTAGGTGAAATGTCATGAGAGCTCTGTGTCCACTTCATAACCTGCTATATAGGCCTTCAGAATGCATAGCTTGAGGCTGCTGGTACAAGGAAGGTTAGGTATGCTTTGAGGCTTTGAGGCCTCTGTATTAATCAAACTCAGCTGTAAGCTTCATTCAGTGGCACTTTTGCTGTGTTGGGTTTCCTGTGTCCTGTTTTACTTTCTGCTAAAATCCAGTCAGCCTATCTACTCTCACTCTTGTTAATGCCACCCTCCGATCATTATGACCTCATTCAAATGTCCTAGCAAGAATCTAGCAATGGGGACCAGCTCCTGATAATAGAAACTCCTGCAGAAGATGACGTCGCTTTAAAGACACAGGTCAGTAACATCCCCTGCCGTGTAAATTCAAAATCAGTGCTATCATTATGATGATAAAGTTCATGACCATGGTGATACAGTGACATTTACCACAGGTTTGTTTTGAAATATGCTTCAGCATACCTGTCCGGGCTTTACAATGCTTTACCATACTTTCACTTTGCTTTGTTACTCTTCGCTTCTGAATGCTTTCACGTCAGCTAAATATTGCTTATACCAAGGTTCATGACAACTGGATAATCGCTTCTCCAGATATCTGAAAACGTGTGAAATGTGACAGACGTAAAACCGCCTCCACTGTATCCTCTTCACAGGAGACTCCATCCCCAGCGTGGGGTGATAATAGGAGACACTGTTTTTCTGAATGGCCAAGCAGTGTACAGATCATGCAGACTTCAATCCTCAACCCAGTGATTTGGAAGGCAGGCCTATTGATTTACCAGCGTTATAGTTATTTGGTGTTCCACTTGAGGTAAAATGAGCTCAGTTTGGTAACATTACATTTCCTAAGAGTTTGCAGCTAAGGACATGGTGCTGTATTTAAGGGATTATGGCATTGCAGTACTAATAGAACTTCATGTACCTTTATTGACCTGTTTTGGATGTATCTCAGCTTCTTCTTGGTATTTACAAGTCTGCTGGATGTAGAGTAGTGGTTAGGGCTCTGGATTCTTGACCAGAGGGTTGTGGGTTCAATCCCAGGTGGGGGGACACTGCTGCTGTACCCTTGAGCAAGGTACTTTACCTAGATTGCTCCAGTAAAAACCCAACTGTATAAATGGGCAATTGTATGTAAAAAATAATGTGATATCTTTTAACAATTGTAAGTCACCCTGGATAAGGGCATCTGCTAAGAAATAAATAATAATAACATGTATTCACACAAGGGCTGGGTCAAATGGTTATTGTTGTTGTTTATAGCTGTAGAACTATGTGATGTTTTCCCAAAATATATAATATTAGGCTACAACAAACACCAAAATATGAGCAAGGAAGCGAAAGACAGCACAGTGCCAAAATATTCTCCTCCTAAATAAGAATTATAGAAACCACCTCCGCACTTAACCAGACCCAGTAGCACAGAGAACAGTTACAATTAATCTGTGGGTGTTCAGCGCTACACAGTCTACCTTCCTCCAGGCAAGCGGAATAAAATGCAATCTGCCAAAGGCTGCTGTAGAAAGACACAAGCTACTGGGACATGGCATTCTTGGAAGAAGGGTTCTGAATGACATTTTGATTGATGGATGAGATTCAATTGGAATGACTGTGGAAACAGAGTTTGTGCTGCAGCTGAGAACAGGCCTGCTGACAGACAGTGCTATCTCTCAGCTGCTCATGTCTGTAAGACAGCAAGTTACCTCTGGCAGAATGAAACACACAAAATGAAATTACAGTAATCAGAAGCGTGTGATTGTTGATTTCAGAGTTGACATAATCATTCCTGTTTTTCTTAACTAATATGTATTACTTAATACATATTAGTTAAGAAAAACTTTGTAGATCTTACATTTTCCTCTTTGATAGATACACACATTAACACATACACAACATTAAGCAAAGTTCACTTTGAAAATACCAAAGTTGTTTCTGGGAGTTCTTGTAAAAGGGAAAAATACCAAACATCTTTTGACTTGACGCTTCTTGGGTGTTGGGATAGTGTCCCATCACATAGATATTTAAAAAAAAACTATCTAAAAATAGAAAAATCTACAAAAAATGGGTGCCATTTATTTCCTTTGCAAGAACTCCCAGGTGCTTCACATAAGCACATTTCATTTAACAAATGCTGCTTATCTGTGACAGACATGTTTTTAATGTGACTTCATGCAGACTCGTGCAGTAGAATGTGGTGATCCAGAAGTGTAGCATTAAAATACCTGGAAGGAGCAATTGATGCATTTTCTACACTAATATCTAATTCACCTTTACCATAATGTGTGCATCTTTTCTATAGGTAACCGTGAGGCCTAAGAAATGATGGCAATGCTTAGTAAGTAGGATCTGCTGGAGTCATTCTGTTAGCTCTATGTACTTGAAAAGAAATACATTGGTTAAAAACTTCCAATCAGATCACATCTTCCAGAAGTTCTTAACACACTATTCAGACATGCTGTTACCCAGAAAGCATGATCAAGACCAGGGGAGGGAGACTCAATGGCGACATGATGTGATTATTGAAAACAATGGCAAATGGTGTGATTTTTAAATCCATCATAAAATAAATACACTGTAAGAGAGTTACATAAGTGCAATTATAACTCATGTTTGTAGGAAATCTGAACAGCTTCCTCTCTGGGAGTTATTGGCGAGGAGCTTTTATTAGAGAAATGTGAGGGACAGTGGAACTAGCTACAGTCTGGCAGGCGCCATGAGAACTTCCCTCAGTCTTGACCTGAACTTCCTCCCTGCCACTCAGTCCACTGACTCACTCAAGCCTGACAGATGCATGGTGGTTTTGTCATTTCCAGTCTGCAGGCAAGGCCAAGACCACCTCCTAACCCCCACTCCAAAGTAAAATCCTAGGGAAAGCAATGGAACTGTATCAGAGAGTTAAACAGTGAACAATGCATCTTCCATTTCTCAGTCTGCATGATTTTGCCATATTTGAAGTATATTTTATAAAAACTACCCTCTACACTGATGGACACCCCACCCCACTGCTCACTCATCCACCAGGTCTGAGGGGGGAGGGATCAGATCTCTGGGGTTCAGTCTGGCCACGAGGCAGACGTCATAGCTGTCGTGCATGAGAGCGTTGTGTGCCACCACGTTCCATTGGTTATCCCAGGGGTCCAGCTCCAGGATATCTTTGATAATGACCTCTTGACGATCTGTGGGGTTTCCAAAATAAACAACACAGCAGATCAATGATAAGATCAACTCAAGATACTGTACCTTACAGGGACAGGAGGTGCTTTTATAGTCCCTGTAAAGCCAGGCACATCCTACTTACACAAAACAGTTTGGTCAATTATAATGTTAAAAATATGTTTTTTTAAAGTAAAAAGAAAGAAGTGTACACATTTTTAAAACAAAGTTTCAAAAAGTTAATTTTAAAAAAGCTAAACCGCCCGCAGAAGTAAGGATACTGTACTGCGGGTCCCCATCTGAGACTCAAGACGGTCTGGAATGTCATTGAGTGACAATAGAAAATCAACCAGAGATAAATGATTCAGACTTGTCAGCTGCTCAGTGTTAGTTATAGTTAAAGCTAAGGTTTTACCAACCCTGACTAGCACTACCGAATGCTACCTTAGGTAAGGTAGTCCATTATTAGTGTTAATTAGGATCTGTGAAACCAGCCCTTGGTGTGTGCAATATTACTGAACTAAACACAGACGATTATAAGTTCAAAGGGGGCAGCTTTAACAGAGGGGTTAAGCACTGAACTGATCACTTATTAACTCATAATCACTTATTAACTCATTTCAAGGTAATTCTAAAAAACTGTGGGTTTCCAAGAAACAGGACACATATTTACTCTGGGAAGGTACTGGGAACCAGTTGCTGCTTTTACATTATTTATTTATTTATTTATTTTACTACATTCATGGTGGTCCTCTCCTGTTATTTATTTTACCACCAACATGTAATCTATGTTTTTTTTTTTTCTTAACTAGGTCAAAATTTAAAACGTAAGATTTCCTTTTACAGTTACAGTATAAAACACATGTGTAATATACATAGATCAAACAAAAAACGCCCATGTCAAAGTAAAGTTAGCATACATTGGTAAATCAAAGCATTGACAATTGCCATAATCCGTACGATTAGATTCAGTTGGCAATGCACATTGCCAGTGTGAGCAATGAAATTGAATATGACAAACTCTCCAAAAGAACATAAGAAAACGTATGAATGAAAGGCAGCCATTCAACCCATCTACAATATGCTCGTCCAGTTCCAGTAGGTGACTGATTGAAAACTTTGTTAGGATGTGTCTTAATCCCAGTGATTTGCTCTAAAGTGTCTGTTTTTACACTGGGCAGTGCTGAGTTTGTACTTAATCAAGACTCGCAGCCTGCTTTGTTCACACTTACCTTCATGTATCCTGGGACTACTGGACTAATTAATCCCCTTCCTGGAGTAACTTTTTTACCCGACAATAGCGTGGGTGAACAAACTAAGCCACATTAAAAAATAATGCAATTTATGTTTTTGATTGTCCATCTGTCATGCATGTAAAGACGTGCTTTACACATGCACAGATCAAAAAACTCAACTGCAGAGTCAACTCTAGCTTTAGTGTGTCTACACGGAAAAAGACTAAACTGCACCAAATCTAGGATTAGTTTCTAGTGTGAACAGAACAGGGATCAAAGCTGCATTAACTACTCCCGGATTTCTTTTGATTTTTTTTTTTTTACCTGCCCCATGATAGCCCCCGCAGACGTACAGCTTGCCTTCGACCACACCCACGCTGGTAGCGTTGGTTCGGAGGGAGAGAAGGGGCAAGGGCATTTCAGGGCCCTCCCTCCAGAAGTCTCCGTCAGGGTTGTAGATCTCCACGTTATCAAGACATCTTCTCGCCTGACCACGGTCAGCACCCAGGCACCCTATACCACCTGCATGACAAGACAGAAAGGCGGTTAAGGGGTTATAACTAAGGCTTTAAACATAGTTTATTTCCTCCTACAAGCAAACTCACTGCTGGTCCCCTTACCATTGTGATGAAAGCATAAGTGGATTACTGGATGTTATGAAAATAAATATTTCCTATGTTGTGTGTTTCTTTGAAAACTGCACATTTGAGACCTATAAAGTGAAGGGTAAGATGATTTTTCTAAAGGTAATTTAAATAAATTAATTAAAGTGGAACACAATAGAAATAGCAGTGATTGCGTTTCAATCTATAGGAATTTGCGGGCAGTGTAAATGATTTATGGAATTGGGCACTTTACAGCAGTACACAACACTGGGCCCTTTCTATAATGAACTCATTAAAGCTGCTATTTTCTTGTAAGAATTGGAATGAATAAACGTGGTAGGGAAGAGTTCCAAGCTGAAGGCAATGGCGCCAATAGAAACACGTGGTCTAGACAAGGGTGGCTGAAGATGTTGTTGCCATTATATGCTGTGATTACATTTTTGAAATGTTTGGATTTTGGAGGTGGGATGCATTGGACTGTGTTGTGTCGACACTAATCAGCAGTCACAGAGCCTCAGTTACAACACAGCAATTATTAATGATTTGATCCACATTTCTATTTATAGTTGGAATACATCAGGTTTGGGTGATTTTAACATAGAAGTGTAGTCCAGGTTTACTATCCAAAATGTTTTTGGAAATGATACCAAGAATCTTTCAAATGTATTTCAAGAGTTTGTCAACCTGACCTTTATTGTGCAGGGGGTTTTTCTCTCTCTTTTTTTTTAGTTGTAACAAAGTGTGGGTCTAAAAGTTGTGCAACGTACGTCAGTATTTTTTTCTTTAGTTAAGAACATACGAAAATGTAAGACCAAGAGTTGGTCATTTGACCCATCTAAGCTCGTCCATTTCCAAGTAGACGATTGATCTCAGAACTTTGTCAAGCTGGGTCTTAAAGGATCCAGTGATTCTGCCTCAACAATATGACCAGGTAGCCCATTCCATCCCCTCCCCACTTTGTGTAAAAAGTGTCTTCTTCCCTTTGTCTATCTCCACTTAATTTCCAATTAAAAACACAACAACACAGAAGAAAAGCTCATCCTAAGTTAATGTTTGTTCAGGGCAGAATGCCTGCAATGTTAGAAAGTAAGGTTGACAGTTGGAGAATTTACTACGTTAGGTAACCAACCCTATTTTGTGTGACTTTTACCCCCCACTGTATGTAGTTAATTTTAATCTCTCTATTGTCTGGTGTTAATAATTAAACAGTGTATATGGCTTCCACCATTTCCTCTATAGAATATTTTATTGCAGCCCAGTCCCAAAGTCTTGCAATGGCATGCTTAGTTAGAGCTGCAGTCAAGAGCACCATCAAGAACAAATCCTCCAGCACTGAAATGAATGATTTCCAGAGAACTAAACTGAGCTGAAGGTTCATCTCTCCCCTAACGATTCCCTTTAGCAAATCAACACGACAGACCATCTCTCCTGGAAACAAGCGTAAAATAGTGTTTCCTCCTCTCTGACTAAATGAACAGTCCACTTGACTTGCTAAAACAAACACTATTTATAGCACATGGGGGACTATTCAATTGATCTGAACCGGTACTTAGATGAGAGCCCTTTGTGTATCAAACATTTAACAGAGCACATGAGGCTATTTAGTGTATTTCTGTTCGAAACAATATGCAAAACTGCATTTAATTGATGCTGGTTTTTAGATCCACAAGCTTTTAGATTATTGAATAGAACCCATTGATAGATAATAACTATGCAAC
This sequence comes from Acipenser ruthenus, assembly GCF_902713425.1. NCBI lineage: Eukaryota > Metazoa > Chordata > Actinopteri > Acipenseriformes > Acipenseridae > Acipenser > Acipenser ruthenus. The sequence goes on from NC_081204.1 coordinate 12,746,026, forward strand.
TTACTTTGATCAACCTGCAGAAAATAAAACAAAACAAAATAAAATAAAATACATTGTAAAGAACTTTTTGCACAAGCACCTTGTGCTGAACTGAATAAATTGTCAACAAAACAAAAAAAAGCAAGTTAGCAAGAGTACAGTAGTAGAAAGCAGTCTCCACAGAGTGCATTAAAAGCATTGTGGACAGTTCCACAGTTTAATATCTGAGAGTTGTGTTCAGAGCAGGTACATGGGTTATATCTTGCCTGTTACAAATTCCCCTTTTCTCCACCTGTGCTGTGGCTCCTGGGAGTCTGGATAACTATCATACTGTTGTCACACTTGAGCAAAATGAATCCAGGAGTTGAATCTGGTATTCAAATCTGGGAATAGTTAAGTGGCTTTGCTCCCTTAATCCAAGAACGGTACAACTTGGCAGGGATAGATCAGGTAACAGTTTGCTGCTGCCAGGTGTTGAAGCTTCATTGCGCAGACAGATTGAATCTCAAGTCATTTGTTCCACAGAGAAAGGTCAGGGCTCTAGATCTATGGCAATTTAGCCATTCATAAAATGTGTCCAGCAACCTGTGTGATAGAAAGACATCTCTTTAGAAGCAGTATGACATTTAGACTTTTCCTTTCTTTTTTTAAAGAAATGAATAAGGTCAATGACAATTGTTTAGGCCTATTACCTAGCACCCAGGGAGCTGACATTTTTACTGCGGTACCGATGCTGTAAACTGTCAATATATATATATTTTTTTAAACTAGCAACTGATACAACTGATTCATCACGTTCACTGGGGAAATGTATTTTCTTTGTCGAGTTTATTGCCTCTTGTCCAAGACTACAATCCCACAATTCACTGCAGACATGACACATTTCAAAGAAAACAAGCAAAGTGAATAAAATGTATTTATGCCAAATGACTAATGTGAGTAACTGTATCCCATTTAAATGATACCTAACAGCTTAAAACTTCTTAAAGGGAATTACTTGAAAAACAAGAGTACTGGCATACCTCTAGTATGTGTGTTATAGGCAAATACATGATGAAGAAAACCAGGCATCCATTTCACTTTCTTCTTATTCCAAGGCCATTTACGGCAATCCTGAAAACAAAATCTGATTTTACAGCAATGTCTTCTGCAAGGCAGAGTAAGCTGAATGCTGCATTGAGTTGAAAGAGCCCATTTCTCAGTGTCTCTTGTCTTAGAAGATCTTCTCAATGATGCTTTTGTTTTTGTGTTTTGTTGTAAAAGGGAAGAGGGCAAGCCAGGGCCGCAGAATTGAAAGAGCTGCCTGGTTTTAAGAATCCAATACATTCTCTGCAGCTCAGTCAGCTACACAATCAATAAGTCCTCCACACGGCTCAATACCAATCTCAAGTAAAAGGTTATTTATTGTTCAGCTACAGTAAACATCCAGAAATAAGATTCCTGGGGTCTGTGTATTCCAGACAGAGAATGGATTAATTTAGTCTGTAGAAATATGGAAATCGAATTGAAGACATAATCAAAGTAGAAAGGAACAACACAGTAATTCATTTTATATGTCAAGAGTTCTGAGCTGGTTTACAGTTGAAGTCAAACCTACCAACAATGAACATTTTAAAAATATATATTTTTAAGCACTAAAACCACCAGAAGAAAACCACAAAATATGTTTCAAACTATACCAAGTGTTTTTCCTCTTTATGGTAAATCTACTTTGGGCCAGTCCATACAAACTTCTCAAACATCTTGGCAATACTGCAGACCTTCATGTGTGGGGCACGTTATGTCAGAAGCATACAATGGCCTATCACTACAGCTCTGTACAGTGGAGCTGCTTCCTTTCTTTCTGATTTGCATAATTTGTCAAACTGTTAAGTTGCCGTCATATACATATTACATTTACGCTCCCTGCACAGTGTTAAACTACAATAAGGCATCAGGCGATCTCCTCTACAGGCACAGTTAATACAGCCCTGCGCTGAAGCCATGCTAAATTAGACCTACTGACAAGAACACCTTCAGGGACTAATCCTCTACAGGGAAGTGAATTAAAGGCTTGCTGTTATTCTAAAGGCAAGGCGTCCTTCCTAATTGCCTGTCCCAATAGTTTTAAATCTGTTGTGACTGAAAGGAGAGATCCCAGGCCACTCCTATTCTTTTAATTCTATTCTCTTAATCATGAAGGTTTCTCACAGCCTAAAATCACCTGGACAGGTTTGCTAACCACAGCCAAAACTTTTCAAAGAATATGGCCTGTATTTTCCACTATGGGCAACTTGCAGGCACATTTCCCTCTCTATTGTAAATGTATTAAGCGGGCAATTTGCCCACAGTGGATAATCAGGCTTTATGTCTATACCTGGTCAGCAATACTGTATTTAGACTTGCAGGAGTCCACCATAAATTACAACCCTGTTGTTTTTCTTATTTAAACAACAGCAGCTGAGCAATGTGTGTTGGGACAGATGACAGACTTGATGACATCAACCGCCTAAACAGATGCACAAATATAAAAATGTATTTTATCATTAGAAACTATATATATATATATATATATATATATATATATATATATATATATATAGGTTTTTTTTTATGAACTAGACATGACATGTAGGCCCTACTGTCACCTGTCCTTGTTAGGTCTTGTTAAGTCTGTATTTAGAATTCCAAGCTATGTCGTTGTTTGTTTGGGAACATAATATATATAAATTTAATATATTATTTATTCAATCTTCCTTTGTCTGTGCCTGGCAAAAGTTAGATTGCCATGGAAGTAGGACCCAACGTTTGATTTCCTTGAAATAAGTTTGGATTAATGTGACCGAAATTATTAAATTTACATTGCGAATCAATAAAAAAAAAAAACATTGGTTAATTTAAAATGATATAATTTGTGACTTGAATTCAGAACCCATCAATAAATGGAGTGTACATACTATATCAACTCTACGAACATGACTTGTGGCTGATAACTGCATAGTCGTGGAGAACAGGAACCAGACAAGATTGACCTTAATTCAAATCCTACATTCTTTTTGAGGGTTGTACATTAACCGTCGCAGGGCTGCAGGTTTTTATGTGAATTTGCGGGTCACTTGGATGGTCTGTAATAAGATACCATTGTTTCACAGTGAACAAAAAACAAATTGATGTCTACCTGAGTCTAACTGCTGAGAACACAGCAGCCACCCGCACATGAAAGGCTCTCAAGTGACTAGCACAGTTTTAATCAAAAGGCTTTGGTCCACATCTATAAAACTGGAAGTGAACTTAATCTATTCACATGAGGCTCTCACGTTTCACCTAATTGCTCCAAATTGTTTCATGAATAAAACTCGTTTATGGGAGGTTCCCAAATTTAAATTATAGAGATTTTGAACCATGCCAGCTCCTTGAAAGGATTAAACCCGCTTCTCCCAGCATGCCCCATAGATTCTGGTTCTGTTCCAAAAATATCTGAATTGGTGCTCTATTTTTACAGCACAAAGCTCCTTTTTTACAAGTTAATACAACCAGCAACCTATTGCGCTCACCTCATGGGAAAATGCAGGGATAAAAAAAAGAATATTTCTGCTGTTAATTATATTTTAATTAGCTGTCTAGTGAGGCTTTGCTACTTGAATGGTTGAACTTGTAATGCCACACTGCATTCAAGCTCTAATGACAGAGCTCACAAATGTTTCATTAATTGCAACACAATGAAGCAACTTTAAACCATTTTCATTTATAGGAAAGCTGTTAACAAAAAAAAGGGGTTTTTTATAGCACCTGACAAATCAAAAGTGTAATTCCAGCTAGGGTTTATCTTTCAGCATGTCTAAAGCAAATGACTCAGATACACTGACTGCTGACCCAATAACTGGAGAATGGCCTAAATATCCCACAATACTACCAGAGCACTGTTCTAATAGAAACAGGTGTGTCTTATGCTGTGTTGAAGGCTTCTGTGATTTGGGCCACTGTAGCAAGTCTCTTGCTTAACACAATAGGATGGCGGGCTGTGATTGGTTGGAATCCTGTCCGTCCGTGTGTGGGGGAGGGTTATAAACAGAGGAGAGGTCTACGCACTTTAGAGAAGGTGATCAACCAGTTTGGTGAGACACCTCACACAGCTACACTGTGGTGCTCAGTTTAGCATTGTTGTACAACTCAGGATGCTCCTGCCTTTTGTTACCGACATTGTAAAGCATACAAATGACTCTAACCCCGCCTGGGTTTATTTTCGTCCTGACAGGCCCCGGTAACCACTTAAGTGTTGTATCTGAAAAAGAAAATTAATAAAAAACAAGGCTGGCTGTTATGAAGCAAGTTCCCCCTTACCCAAGACATAAATCTCGCTGTTGACCACGGCCGTGCTGAAGCGGTACTTGGAGTATTTCATGGGACCGCACTCCGTCCACTTGTCTCTGCCAGGGTCGAACTGAAACATGCGATTGTTCAACCGATCTGGCTCATCGTCTGGATGATCTGTCTGAGTAACGAGAAACGACAGGCGTGTAATAGAGGGGCATTGAGAGAGCGTCACACACACACACACACACACACACACACAAACAAGCTATTCATCAGAGAGAGGGAGAGAGACGGGGAGAACAAACACAAAAGCACACCCATTACAGTCTGAAAGCCAGGCACATCGCTGTCACTACACTGACCTTCCATCTGTTTGTATCTTGTCATTAGATTCTCTCCAGTTGTTCATGTGCCGCACCAATCAGTGTCTGAGACTCTACAGGGGTGGCCATCAATATATTTTTCAGCCAAGCATACAGCTGTTAAACTAACATTGGAGCTACCCAATTGTGTGTAGGCAGACTCAAACATGATAAATTGTTATGCAAATCCCTAACATACTGTATATAGAAGCTGCATTGCCCAGTTGCCAGTTAGTTTCAGTCACAATGGGCAAGACAGCACATGTGACAGACTTTGCTGGAGGTCGGAAAGGTGTGTGGTTGACAGGTGTTCCGTATAAAAAAAAATACTGATTCGTTAGAGTAAATAGGGTGTGCAAGATTGAATAATTCTCTCACCTACTTATCATTCATGACGCTTGGTTTTCGATTCTTGTTTTGTTTCCATTGTGAAGTTTATAATAATATTTTCTCTACTAATGTTTCCAGTTACTTCCCCACAAGGGACTTTTGCATCATCGAGGTAAGCAAGTGGATCTACTTTGATAATTAGTCTCCCCTTCAACACCTGCGCAAGCTTCCCTGCAATGAAATAAATAGTAAGATTCATTGCATCTCGTTAGCAGCAGCAATTAACTCAATTAGCACAGCACAATGCAGTTGTCAGCAGGGAAGCTCACACAGGTCTAGAAGGTGAGACAAGTAATCAAATTAGTTTCAATCACTTTGATGATACGAAAAGCCCTAGTAAGGAACTAACTACAGTCAACGCATGTTTTAACAGTCTTTAGTAGAGAGATTATATTGCTGTGAACCATGCTGAGCGCAAACGTTTTCCAAATCAGTTTCAGTAATGTTAAGAAAAACAGAAACACGAATTGTAAACCAAATCAAATTAATCATATGCGGGTAAGAAAATGATCACATTTTGTAAAGCCTATTTTTCTACCTTTTGAAAGATAGACTGTCGCATTGGAATATAAGGATTGTCCTAATGGAACTAGACGGTGTTTTAGTGAGGAATGGTCGTGTTTAAATGCCCTGCAGACTCTTGCAGTAGAATCTGTGGTGCCCTGCTTATCCATGGTGATCCCACATCCCCTTGTTAAGATAGATATTTCTAATCACTGACTAGGGTATGTTGATGCAGACAAATGCATGTCAAATACTAACTTTGCCTGAAAGAACAACGTATCTATTCCTAGTAAACATAACTAAGAAATAATGATTTGCATTTGATTCCAATATAACAATGTTTGTTTCCTGCAAAAGTCTTTTTTACACTTTGTATTAGCTTTCCGGTAGTCGTGTCAGGGTGCAACAGCCAATAGCTTTCCTTCTTTTTATTTGTGTTCCCCCATCAACTTCCTTATGCAACAGATTAAAACCCTCTCACTTTATTGATCAGGCACTAATGAGTTTGAAAAAAAACGTGAATGAAATAAATATTAAAGTATCTTCCGCAAAAGGGTCTTTATAAAATATAAAAGTTAGCATAACAAAGGTTAACTTGATCCCAAAGGTACAGATCACTAGTGCTGGACACAAACAAATATACTACAGCTATTCAAAAGCAATCATTATCTGTTTAAGTTGTACTTTTAAAGACAACAAGATAAGACAATTTATCCATACAAACGAATTGGAGTTCAGTCCATCACATTTAGCTGGTGTAGGATGTCGTGAATTACACTTCAAGAGTCAAGAAGCGTGACTAATTGAATTGCAGGATCTGGAGAAATTTCATTCGCAGTTAATTGGTTTCTTTGTGTGCGATCAAAAACACATGTGCTTGATTGGTTTTTCATTCAAGCTGCTGCTAAGGTTTGATAAATACATTTCTGATTTATTTTTTAACAAGTTTTCTAAATACCAAAGTATTCAATTAATCTAAACTGAATAAAAAAAAAAAAAACACCAACAAGTTGGTATAATGGTAAAATAATAACACAACAGCTGCAAATATCCTCTGTATAACTTTATAAAGACTGCTTTTATAAAGACATCTGGTTCAGATTTAAAAATAATTGTGATATACACATGATACTGGCTTTTTAATGTGATTGAAGCTAACTAAATAGTCACATAACTATTCCCCTCAAATGTGCAGTTTTGAAAGAAACACATGTATTGGCAGCAAATCAACGTGCATGCTAGATCCTGGTAAAGACTGCTTTTGATTTGAATCTCAAAAAAAAGATGTTGGATTCAAGTATTTGTAGCTAACAAAGTCGTACCCATTTTGCACTTCCATTAGCTACATAGGCCTCAAATGTGCGGTTTTTAGTTATAATTAACATGTATTTTCATTTTTAAATATCTGGTCTTACTCTACGTTAAATAAATATTTGTTTGCAGAAAGGAAGTGCAAGACAGTCTAAAGCATGACTTGCAAACAGAGCTTTTTTGTGTTTCTTTCAAAACTGCACATTATTATTATTATTTGTTTATTTAGCAGACGCCTTTATCCAAGGCGACTTACAGAGACTAAGATGTGTGAACTATGCATCAGCTGCAGAGTCATTTACAATTACGTCTCACCCGAAAGACAGAGCACAAGGAGGTGAAGTGACTTGCTCAGGGTCACACAATGAGTCAGTGGTTGAAGTGGGATGTGAACCGGGGACCTGCTGGTTACAAGCCCTTTTCTTTAACCACTGGACCACACAGCATCCTCACATTTGAGACCAATATAATGAATGGATGAGCACAGTGTCTAACATGTATGGACCATTTGAAAACTATAATTACCATCACACAGATTCTGCAACAGAAGACGATTTTATTGGAAAAGGGCTTCAAAATATCATTAACTTTTGGTAAAGGACGCCCATGTTAACCATTAACCACTAATGAATTGGCTGGTTACTGAAATCCAGTCTCTGTTTAATTTGTAATTAAATACAATGTAAGGATTCAGGAAACAGAAACACTAGCTTCTGCCTCTGGAGGAAACTTGAATTTGAAGTGGCAACAGAAAGCATAATTTATTGAACTTATTATCTGGGGGAAATTGGAGGTTTTACGTAAATGTGGTACAATAATTACATAAACGCATCATTGCTGTTGTCAGAATTAATAATGCTTGACATGCACTCTGTTCTTTTCATTTATCTCAGTCAAGGAACGAGATGAATATAACGGTTGTATTGCTGTAACAGCATAAACATCTGGGCTACTTTGAGCCTGCCTGTATCCTCCTATAGCTTATGATATCATGGGGGGGGGGGGATTAATTTTAGGCAGCCCCTGAAGAGACAAGCACCAGCTGTGAAGCTAAGGAGGCCAACTAACAGTTTTCAAATGATTCTGGGTGGGTACATGCTCATTCCTGTGGGAGTTGAAATCTACAGCTAGTTCTGTTCTCCAGACTACTCAGAAGATTCAACAATGTTTTGTTTGTCAGAAACCATCACCAATTTGCATTGTCTTAGAAACCCTATATTAAAGCCTGTCAGATTTGCTGTTTAGTACATAGTGAGTGAAAATGCAACAGGAGATGTGTTTTTGAACATTATATAATACAGGGCAGGGATTCTATTTGCATAACTAGAAAGTGGAGCTTTTGTGAACAAAAACAAAGCATCCCTGGGGAAAATTTAAGGGGGGTGTAATGAGATCGAATTGACAGGCCACTGTCTCTACAGACCAATTCCATTTGTTTATCTAGAAGGTACTGTGTATTGCTGGATAACAAGATTTGTTACCCCTCTGACAGTGGCAGACAGATTTCACATAATTGGAGGTATATGATACTCTCCAGTTGTTTTGTCTCTCATTTTTTATTATTATAATATTAGGTGAAATGTTCTCCTAGGGTTTGCAAGATTTTTTCTGAACAAAAATAAAGCATACCTGTGGAGTCCATCCTCCAAAGACGTAGAGTTTGCTATGAAGCGTGACCACGGCATGGCAAGCTAACGGCACAGGCAAGGGAGGGGAGCTTCTCCACTGGTTCCTCTCCAAGGAGAACTTGTCCACGCTGTTTGTGACCACAAAGCGGTCCTTCAGCTTCATCTGACCACCGAGGAGGTACAGGGTGTTGTGCACAGTGCCCAAGGCGTACAGCTCTCTGAATTCAGCAGAGCACAGCTTCTCCCAACAGCCTCTCGATTTGATCTCGTACCTGTAAAATAACAACATTGTCATCCACTATAGCATTGCAGTTTTCCCACAGTTATATGATATATTTACCAACACTGGGCATTAGAATTCTTACTTATGCTTTCACTATGCATTATTACACTTTGCTATGTTTTTACTGTGGTAAACTTTAGGGCCATTACCTTCATTCAGGCCTGTTCTTTATTATCTGGCCCTTGTATACACCTTCCAAATCATATAAAGCAAATTAACCAGGATGCAGCAGTTTATCAATAGCCTTGCGCAGCAATGGCAACAGAATCAATTTGAAACAAATATTACACAGTTGCCTTAATACAGTAGCACACTGGAACTGATACAGTATGGTACCACAGTGCATCTGCTCCACCACTCAGTGAATCATATCATTAAAGAGCAACTTGGTACAGGTATAAAATATCACAACTAGTGCATTATTTTTCTGGTTTAGATTTTGTTTGTATATTGTTGTCAGTCACTGGGCTGTGATACCTGAAATATAAAATGATATACAAAGTGATTCTAAATGCTGCATTGTGACCAAAATACAGTTGGAACTTGGGATTTTTTTAATAACAATTAGCAGCTTCTCGTTGGCTTTTAAAAAAACAAAATGCACATTTGTTTCAATTGCACATAGGATTGGGGTGAATCAGGTTGCTGGGCAACCATGTCTAAATCATTCTAAAGAATGAAAACTTTACTCTGTGTTAGCCATGAGTACTTCACAAGTTTTACTATACATACATGGTTGGTTGGACTGTACAATTGAATCCATCAGTGCCAGACCATCTCTAATTGTCTTAGCTGAATCTTTGGCATAAAACCTGAGCAGTATTTATGGTACCTGTTACAGTCACAAGACATCTTCTGTTTCAGAACAGTGGAAATGATCAAGTACAAGCACTGATGACTTCTTGTTTTACTTCCTAAAATGCATTGAACAAAAGCATAGAGAAGCAATTATATCTTTCAAATTCCTTTAAACAAAACCACATTAAATACTATCCAAAAACAGATTTTTTTTTTCAATGGAAAACAAGTAATCCCTTGGGTGCCAATATTTTGTTGAAAACATTTAAGATATACTGGAAAATTAAGATGACACAATATCCCTGGCCACCACTGTAAATACATACCATCTTGGATTAATCAATGGTATACTAGTGGTCACATCTGAATGATGTATTTCTCCCTGTGCTCACAAACCTACAAATCTCCACATCCCTAGTCTTCTGCCTAGACATTTTCCGCACACCAGCTTCTCCGGCAACCACTATGTCATCGTTCTCAGTCACAACTCCAGTGCAGACATATCCCAAAGCATCCCCGTATCGTGGAGAAGTCATAAAGTAAGTCCTCTTTGTTGTGGGAGCGTAACAGAAGCTGGCATCAGAATAGTTTCCATGTCTGGATTTTATACCGAAGCCATTGTTGCCAATACAGAGCAGCAGGTCTGTTGTCTCCATCCCGTATCTCAGCTTGAGAGTGCGAGGCCGGGTAGTCATCTGGATGGTCTGCAATGCATCGTCAATCATGCTGTGGCATTCGGAGTTACACAGCAGGGCTGTGTTTCTCTTCCTGACCTCCTTGAGGAACGCTGGGCTCACCAGAACCAGCCTCACTTGCTTAAGAAGGTCTGGAAGATGCTGGGCTCGTGATTTTCTGCTGTGGTTCATCCAACGGAGGACCACGTCCAATATGCTCTCTTCCCGGGAAACGTTAAGGTTGTCCGATGTGATCAGAGTCAACAGCTGGTGGGGTTCGATGTCCAGTATCTCTTCCTGCAAGCACACCTCAGCAAAGTGCTGGTCCAGGTACTTTTTAGCCTGATCTGCAAGTTCCTCAGCACCAAGCTGCTTGGCAAAATGGTAAACCCCAACACAGTTGGATGCATCCATGTGATCCATCATGTATTTATGGCAGGTTTTGAATGTGTCGTCCATTTGAAGCATGCAGGCCGTAGTGCTGACATGCTGCACGTTGGAATTGGTGAGGTGCAGCTCCGAGTTGTACATGTAGTTTAGGATGACAGATAAGCTCTCAGCCGACGTGTCGAAAAGCTGAACGTCCTTCCTGCTGCACTCCTGCAGCCCGCAGGTAAACATGGCTTTGAAATAGGGGCTGAACACAGACAGGATGAGCCGGTGGCAAGGGAAGCTCACCCCTTCAGCGATCAGAATGACATCAGTTAGTTCGTCCATCTCCTTCATTTTGTTGATTTGGTCTATTAACTTCAGGCTGTGTTTAGCTTTGTGATCCATAATGAAGAGAGTAGTTTACTGTTGAGATATGAAGAATCAGATCATTTCCTTGGTCTAAAAGAAAAAAAAAAGGAATAGTATAAATTAGTTGAACTTTAATATTCGTATACATTTTAAGTGATTGTAGCTAACAAAATAATTCCAACAAAATAATTCCAAAACTTATTTGTTGTGCACTTCTATTTGTTATGTCGTCACAAATATGCAGTTTTGAAAGAAACACATGTTATGGTAAACATGGATTTTCAATATAAATTAGGAGGCTGTGTGGTCCAGTGGTTAACGAAAGGGGCTTGTAACCAGGAGGTTCAAATCCCACCTCAGCCACAAACTCATTGTGTGACCCTGAGCAAGTCACTTAACCTCCTTGTGCTCTGTCTTTCGGGTGAGATGTAATTGTAAGTGACTCTGCAGCTGATGCATAGTTCACACACCCTAGTCTCTGTAAGTCGCCTTAGATAAAGGCGTCTGCTAAATAAACAAATAATAATAATAAAATATGATCTCTGGTATGACACTTGGTTAAAGAAATCTGCAAACTAGTTAGTGTTGCACATGCTTGGTCATTTCACAAGCAAGCATGCTTGGTTTCTTTCTTAGGGTGAGCATGTCTTTCTTTAAAAAAAAAAACACTGATACCACCTTAAATATCAAGCAGTAAGTACACTTTTATTGTTACCACGTACTGTATTAGAACAAATGATCATAACTATACACACAAGGCTGTAATTCTAACTCAGGGTTCTGATACATTGCTTTGCTCTTGTGTGTTTATCTTGTCATCAGAACCCCTTGATAGAAATTACACCCTTATTATGTACTGTTGGGTGTACACTATTCCTTTGCAATGTTAGTGTTTTAAAAAAAAAAGGTTACTGTTGTAATTAGATAATAAACCTGGTCCTGAACTGTAACTCTACATAATTGATACATTCATTCATTACATTTTAATAATTCACAGATATCGGCCCTTTCAGTTTGTATTGCTTGGAAGGGAAACAGCAGAAGAATGCTACAGGTTTGAGAGTATTGTAAGTGCAGCAATTTAATATTTCATTAGCATTATAATGGAGTCAAATGCTCATTTCCTACAATATGCCTTGAAGCTTGAAATGTAACAGTGTTTTAAAAATGTCTTTGTACAATAAAAGCTTTTGACATCAGGTATCTGGGTCTCACTCATCGGTCACCACTGCAAGGAACTTTAACCCTGTAACTATCACTTATCAAAGTATGTGTCTGAGAAACAAAATAGCTATATAACTTCTTGATAATTCAAGTTAATATAGCTATTTATTATAGCTATGTATATAGATACAGAACAAAACTTGGCAAGAAATACATTTTTTGCCAAATAAAACAATTAAACCCTGGCATTATTTTTTCAACCACCTGGCTGAGCAAACAGACAAAGGTTTAAAACAGTGTAGAGGTAGGACTGCACCCTGGTCAATAGATGCTACTTCATAGCTAGGGTGTCAATTTATTTCTAGAATGAACCCAGAATTATTTATTTAAAGCTTTTTAGCATCAATGGCTATGGTTTTTCACTTTTTTCTTTTTCTTTTTTTTTTTTGGGGGGGGGGGGCGGGGTTGTTTTGTCCTGTGTTGTTTGTTCTGAAGTAGAAAGTATAGTTCCATGACTGTATGATGACATCTACATTCCAGAAAAACAATGTTCCATTTTGGATGCCAAAAGTCATTGTAATCATGCCCATTGTTTTGTTTAAATTTAAAAATGGTGTTAAATGAACACAGTGGGAAATGCCTTGTGACTATAGCCCTATATTTTTTTTAATTGTCTTCAAGAACCGATGTAACCCTGTTAATTTGGGTGATTTTATTTTTCCATTGAACACTATTCCTTTCTCTGTGTCTTTCCTAGTCAGTTATGGGTGTGTCCCTCAGCCATGATCTCAGAATCCTTTCACACCACAAAACCACTCCCCCTGTTCTCACAATAATGCCATTCAACTCCCAATAGAGCCTATTGTCTCAAATATACTGAGAATACAGTGCCAAACCAAAAGAACATTGGTCATTTTTTTAAGCTTTATTAGTATGGCAGTAAGTATGCAAATAATCAGCAGCATTTTGCTGGTCATTCAACATATCGAATACATTTTTAATGAATAGGATACTTCATGCAAAAGACATAAGAAAAATGACAAACAAGAGTTGCCATCAGCCTGTTTGCTATTCTTCACAATGAGTTTACTATATATCAGTATTCTAGATCATGACAGGTAAAACTTAGTAGGAAGAATACAAATGGCCTCTGGGGGTTGGGAGAGAGCTAAAGAAATGTGTCTGATAAGACGAAAATAGATTGTGCCTTAAGTCAAGTAAGCTGACGTTCTGGCTGGAGCTAGTGCCTTCACCAGTTATTATTATTATTATCATTATTATTATTTATTTCTTAGCAGACGCCCTTATCCAGGGTGACTTACAATCATAAGCAAATACATTTCAAGTGTTACAGTACAAGTAATACAATAAGAGCAGCATTTGCACTTGATAAAGGCTTTAGGGGATCTAGTGGAGGCTGTTGTATGTATGTACGTATGTCACACTTCACAGATTTCTCCATACATGGAAAACCACTTCATCAATTGCCATTGGACTTCTCATTCACAATATTTAGCCTCATCTATTGATAAGATCAGATTCTGGGGTTCTAAGGGCTTGTTTGTCTGTCCACTCATCCATTCATCTGTATGTCACACTTCCGCGTTTGGATAGATGTCATGGTTATCCACTTATTCATCATACTGATAGCTCTGATTTTGAATTTACAGCCGTGGAGGGGGGTGTATGTTACTGACATGCTTGTTTTTACCAGCTAAAGTCTCTTTCAAATATTTAGAACCACAAAGGAGCCGATTACGTCAAACTCTGAAGGAGATATTTTCAAGATAATTTGCTCTTTTAGCTCTTCTTGCTTTGAAAAGAAAATGATATAATGCTGTAAATCTCATCTCCATTTATTCTGTCTGAGACCCACCAGTCTATGATGCACAGACACTGGGAGCTATATTACATTTCAATTGCAGATGTAACCTATTTATAAACCTCTTTAGAATGAATAAAAGGAAACCAAAGAAAAACTAAATGTCAATGCATGTTTCTTCACCATCTCAGACTGCCATGAATAATGGCTTCCTGTGGATTCATGCATGCTAAACCACTCCACGACCAGGTGATCATTCATTTTAGCAAGACGGGCTTAATCCAATGTGTGTTTAGCAGTTCTTTCTATGCTGCTTTTAATAAGGTAAGGTAGATGGGGCTTTGTTATCTGCTAGCCAGGCTGGATTAAAACTCACTGGGCTCGGGGCAACTCATATCTGGGCCCCCTCAAAATGCCCAACCTTATTAACCACAATTAAGTTAATATGCATGCACATCAGCTCTATTTAAATCTTTAGCACTTGCTTTGCATATTTTTTCATTAATACATTAAATACACAGGCCTAGTTTATTCATATTATACATTACACAGTGCAATTGACCGACACCTTTATAAAGCTATAAAATGAATTCAAGTATGTGCTGTTATTTATGTATGTATTTATATATTTGCAAATAAAGTAAAAACTGTGAATGAATTATTTTAAAATTATAAAATACTGCTACTACATTTAGAAACGTTAAGGTACAGCGTTTCCTCGTTACTTCAGTCTGACTTACACATCAAACAAATTGTGAAATATTGAAAACAGCGAGTTAGTAAAGGGAATGAATATAGTGTAGTAAAGTACAATATACTGTCAACTTAGCATGAAGTAAGTTAATTTGTGAAATATCGAACTGAAAAAAAAACGAGGTAACACAGGATATATCTTTTTATATAGCTTTTAAATAGTATTACTATACAGTGTGATGTTCTCCATGTTTTAGAAGGGCTGGCCATAATATTTGAGATATGAAATGTTTAAGTGTTATTAGTTGCTGTGCTACTGCTTAGATTTAATAATAAACCATTGCACAGATGTGTGACTGATTTGTTACCACCTTTATCCCAAAGAAAGCAATGCTTCGAAGGTCTGATTTAATCTGGGCCAGACTGGAGGAATAGTGCTACACTTTACATGGGTCTGATTTAATCTGGGCCAGACTGGAGGAATAGTGCTACACTTTACATGGGTCTGATTTAATCTGGGCCAGACTGGAGGAATAGTGCTACACTTTACATGGGTCTGATTTAATCTGGGCCAGACTGGAGGAATAGTGCTACACTTTACATGGGTCTGATTTAATCTGGGCCAGACTGGAGGAATAGTGCTACACTTTACATGGGTCTGATTTAATCTGGGCCAGACTGGAGGAATAGTGCTACACTTTACATGGGTCTGATTTAACCTGGGCCAGACTGGAGGAATAGTGCTACACTTTACATGGGTCTGATTTAACCTGGGCCAGACTGGAGGAATAGTGCTACACTTTACATGGGTCTGATTTAATCTGGGCCAGACTGGAGGAATAGTGCTACACTTTACATGGGTCTGATTTAATCTGGGCCAGACTGGAGGAATAGTGCTACACTTTACATGGGTCTGATTTAATCTGGGCCAGACTGGAGGAATAGTGCTACACTTTACATGGGTCTGATTTAATCTGGGCCAGACTGGAGGAATAGTGCTACACTTTACATGGGTCTGATTTAATCTGGGCCAGACTGGAGGAATAGTGCTACACTTTACATGGGTCGTCGTGCATTTTTGTGATTTCCATATTTGTTTCAGGTTGAAGCCGCGGTTGTCAGTTTCCCATTTGCTGAGCGTGTCAGCAGTGTTCATGTATGCTCAGCTTTTGTACAGCTGCTGCAGTTGGTCCTTGAAACAGATGTTTGTAAATTGAAAGCAGAATGTTTATAACATAACTTATTAAAATTATTATTATTATTATTACTATTATTTATTTCTTAGCAGACGCCCTTATCCAGGGCGACTTACAATCGTAAGCAAATACATTTCAAGTGTTACAATACAAGTAATACAATAAGAGCAAGAAATACAATAACTTTTGTTCAAGCAAAGTACCACAATTCAATAATACAGCAGATAATAGTGATTGTGACATCAGGATATGATTAAATAGTGATAGTTACATCAGGATATGATTAAATACAAAGTACTATTGCCCATTCCCACAAATAAACCTGGTGTATTCTTCTTGCTGTTTAGAAACATGCTGGAATCATTTTCTCACATCTTGGTGACTTTTTAAAACTCCGAATTTAAAAGCACTCCTGTACAGCTCTCAGACATGTCTTCTCACAAAGTACAAATGGGACACCAGAGTGTTAAGTGGGTGTAATAAATGCCACTTTTTCTATGTAGTACTGTTTACTGATGCATTTCCAATCTAACCCAGGGGGGCATGTGTTGGATAGAAGCAGGTTAATGGTTATACTCTTATGTCCCAATTGTTAACCTACAAGTGCATTTCAGTTCTGGTCTCGTCTATAAAACTGTACTGTGGCTTCTGGGTGTTGAGGTAATATTTATTTCTACATGTAGTAGAGTAAAGTATTATCAAGCTTAAGAGTTGTTTGTTCTTGGATTGTGCTAACAAGCACAGTAGCTATTTTCAGCAAGTTTTTTCTGGAAGAAACACACTTTTAATGTTACAACCCTTGTTGCACTAAGTATCTGTGCCTGATTAGGTTCGTACGCTAGTTTGATTATCAAACCCTAATTTTGTTTTAAAGGGTAATCCTTAGCGAATTCCAGTCTATTCAAACGTATTTAAATGAGTAATAAATCACAGCACATGCACTGGAAAATGCATGCAGTAAAGTTATGCATTACAGTAAATTACTTACAACGTCCGCTTGTCTTTCAGGCGACGCTACAAAAATGCTACTTTTATAGTTTCTTGAAAACAAAAATAAAAATGTGGCCTACATGCAGCAAGACACAGGAAATACATCTGACTGTTACATGATCTATTTGCAATAGGAACACTGAACGTGCCAAGGAAGCTGACTGCACGGCAATGAAGTTTAAAATAGACCAAACACATGACACGCACCGCAGTGCAAAACGGGTCAAAATATTGGTCACGCAAGCTTACTCAAAACAAAACTACAATGAACGCAATGTGGGCTACTTGTTTGTAAAGAAACCACCTGTTCATGTAATATATATATATATATATATATATATATATATATATATATATATATATATATATATATATATATATATATATGCAAAAATGATTTCGTTTTCATCCCCAATCGCTACCTTTGACACCTACAGGTAAGATCAATGCTACAGTCATTTTCTAGGTACAGAGTAACTATGCAAAGTGTCCCACAAAGATTTTTTTTTTTTTTTTTTAAATAATCTGACATATTACATAATCGACATGCATATTTAAATAATTAACCTCCCGGTTGAAAAGATGTATGTTCCCATAGGAGAACAATGATATTGTATAAGTATGCATAAAGATGTGTGTATACACACACACACACACACACACACACACACACACACACACACACACACACACACAAACATCTCTCTCTCTCTCTCTCTCTCTCTCTCTCTCTCTCTAGTCAAAAACGAGGTCACCATGGACAGCGAGGAGTTGCATTGTTTAATTGATGACTAACAAAGAGGAAATGGAAGTGTGTGAACAATGCTAGCAAGTTAGTTATTTCTAATGTGTCCAGTTTTTCCAGTGACAGTGTCTTACAATCCTTCCCAAATAAGGTCTGTTTAACAAAGACCATGTATCTGACTTGTTTGGTCCTGTAAGAAATCTCTTGAAGGCCAATATCAGCAAGTGTGCCTTACCCCTGCGAACAGGAAAACAATGAAGACATGGAGGAAGCTTGATGGGTTATGCTGGATGTATTCCTGAATCATAATTCATGATTCATTTCTATATAGATATAAGCATGCCAAGATTAATACAAAAGGCCTAAACACAACAACTATCAGCTGCCGTTTAAGGAATGCTTTATACATTGTACATTTGCGTAATATTTTTTTTGTCTCACTATTATCTCATGCTATGTGTCATCATTTGTTACTCTTTCTTCACTCATGGATGTTTTAACAAGTATGTCATCCCCCGCTATGTCTGTGAATTCAAGCTACCAGTATGATGAAAGCGTTGATGACTATGACACATATCAACGGCATGTACAGTATATTATAGAATAAGAATTAGCAAAGAAATATTTAATCATAATTTGATAAGCGGTTCTCCAAATATTTGCAAAAATGTAAGTGAGACATACAGATGGAAGTATGAAGTGTTCCTTTAACTTTTATAATGACCCTTCAAAGGGTCAATCTGAATTGCTCTTAAAAGACACAGACTGTTTTTAGGGTCTTCCTTCAAAATGTATCCTTATGCTTGGCATGCACAATAACTGACTTAGGTTTTAGTGAAACTTTTCCAAACTTTTTATTGTAAACTCCAAGGCTCTGGTTGAACTTTCGGAACGGTATAATCCGATAATGTAATAAACTTTATTTTATAATATTAATGTAGTCTGTAGTCCAAGAATAGTGGTCACTATTGTGATAAAACAATTGAAACTAAAACAAAGTCAATTCTTCATTACACTGACAAAGCAGGAACATTTGTCTATTTGTCTAAGCTTCTAGGACTCTGACCTCTGGTAAATCGAAATGATGATGTAACCATAGTATTACTATGTAAAGCTGTTTCTCAGACATTTTGCAATATAGTTTTATGTTTTGCGCTTTTTCTGTTGTGTTATGAGATTAGCACTAGGGGGCCCCCAGGAGACATCCATGTGTGGGTATTTTTCTGGACTTCCCCCTGGCAGATTGATTGATTGAAAAACCAAGAACATGTTGTTTTGCTGTGGTACAGAAGACAGGTCAGATAGAAAGGTGAAGCCCATATCGACCAGCATATGCCTGAAATCAGATACAAGACGTGAATATTTAACTTACGATGCAGTACCAGAACAGAACTGTTCCAAAACAATCAGAATAGGTGCACGATTTAGCATTGTTCACAATACATGTGTATGAAAACAGGGACAAAGCAATGAGTTTTTATGAGACATTAAAATATATGATGAGAATATAGGTATGCCAGATTTAAGATCTGAAGTGTGCCTAATGAAGACACTTCGGCCTCGATTCTCTCTCCCTAGGAGACTCGGTCTATCCCCATTATGTTGAGATGCTGGCCGTGAAATGCAGCTGGTAATAATGGAGATGGGGAGGTGGAGGTTGCATGAAACAATTAGACAAGAGACAGGGAAGATATGCAGGTATAAATAGTATAAAGAACAGCGAAAAGGACATGGCATTGCTGTGACACATTACAAGCTAATAATGGGAGTCCCGAGTCTAACGTTATATGAAGGAAAGAGTTTCATTATTACTGAGGAACATGCCACAGCAATGTCATTATCCCTATTATACTACAGCTGTTTACACTTACTAATGTATTTACCTCTGTTTGTCTGAAATACTCATTGTAGTGAGAGCAGGGCTCAAGCATTTCACAAAAAGCGGTGCTTTTAGAACAGGTGTCTTTAATTAGGGTCATCTTTTCCGTTATTGAGGTATAACAGAACTGCTGACCTCCATGGAAAACAATGGGAGAGCAGTGTGGTTGCTTTATAGTACAGCTTAAAATACGATAGCTGTGTGTGTGTGTGACAGAGCAAAGGCTCAGCACACTGAGAAATGTGTGTTTTGTGGCTGACAGCCATCTTGGATCAGGCATAGAAGAACATGTTTTAATGGTTAGGTGGAAAAGTGTGGAATGTGTTGGTTGGATTGTCAATCAACCCCTGGCCACAGCCTATAAAAGGGGAACAGGGGCGGGTTTGTTGGCAGTTCATGGTAGAGAGAGCTGGTTCGGTGAAGGCACTTTGCCTAGTGTGAGCAGACAGAGATAGGGAGACAGCTGAAGCGTGGGTGCTGTTTTGTTTGTTTTCCTTTTAAGTGTTTCTGTTTTCAATCTTTTGTTTTGTGATTATGCATGTGTGAGAGTTGAACTGCAGTTTCAGAGCCTGGGCCTACCAAATCAAGGGTGCAGACCAGCCTTGGCCTGAGGGTTTTACCACAGTCTGTTTACTACATCATTTCCTAGTTTAACTTGTTGTGCACTCTGCTTTATCAGGAATTACCAGGAAAAAGGCTGAGGATCTTTGTAATGTGTTGTGGCTGAATGCCACAACAAATTACAAAGAAACTCCATTCATGACATCAACTGTACCATAAGGAGTTTCTGTTGTGGTTTATTCTTAATATTGGTACAGTTGTTGTCAGCTGCTTTAAAAAAAAAACATACCTGGGGCACTTCTCAGAATTCCCAGACAGCTGAATAACAATATTAACAGATCAGTATGTTTACATTACCAAATGTAACCAGCTCACCATTACATGTATGTCGCTGTGAATGAAACTGACAAGCTCCTGCTACTGCTGGCAGCATGATGTTCATATATAATCTGTAAACCTCACCTTTTAGTGTCTTTTGATATTTTACAAGACACACTGACAAAGTGGACAACACCTTAAACAAAGTGACTCTGTTTGCTTCAATGTAAATATGAATGTATTTGCAGCTGCACATGTCATTTCTGTTTGTTCAAGGCTTTTGGTGATTATATACCAGGGCCCGCCACTGAAGAGAACTTGCAGTTAATGAAACACAACTATATGAACATCTGTGATAGACAAGAAGCATCCAAAACATAAATGTAAGGACAGTTACGAACGAGAGGAGGCCATTTGGCCCAACTGTGCCTGCCCGGGACCTGGCAGCTTATTGATCTCAGAACTTTTGTCAAGTCGGATCTTACAGGATCCCACGGATTCAGCATCAACAACATGACTAGGTAACCCATTCCATATCCTCACCACTCACTGTGTGAAGAGCTGTCTCCTTAGCTCTATCCTTAGTCTATTTCCACTTCATTTGGAACTGTAAGGTTTTATTCCATTATGTAATTCTGAAGAACTGCAATGGCATGTTAAACCAGCTCTCACCAGTGTTGGCCGTTGCTTGAATTTTTAAAGGGGCCACGAAGTACTTAATTTGGAAGCATGGCATTCCTGAATAGTACTTTATATTCGTTCTATATTTATCTCCACTCTAATTAAACGTGTTTTTAATCATCTGGAGTCAGTACTGAGACGATATGTAAAGCTATGTGTGTTCACAATTGGAGAATTCCCCTACTGGCAACTCCCCCGGCTTTTAAACACGCCTCTTTTGGCAACGGGGATATGGTCGGTTGCTCTTGTAGTCCGGCAGAGTCTGCTGTAGCAGTAGTATTGCACAGCGCGAGCAGAGGCAACTGAATAGAGAACTTGACTACCACAAAACTATAGGCTACTTCCACGGAGCGTTTATCGGGGGAGATCCACTGCAGCGGATTTATACAAGGCAAGTACTTGTCCTCATCACAATAAGACAAATGAATACAAGTGAAATATTGAAGTACAGTTCCAAAGGTTTAGTGTCACTCACAGTCAGCCCTTGTCGCTTTCGATAAAACAAGTGGATGTACAGAACACGTTATTCTGTAAGGAACTATCACTTTACTTTCGGTTATGACCTGATGCGGTATATACATTCTATGGCCGGTGACTTGGATCGATATTTTGTCATACGGTTCATTGGAATTATATTTTTCAGGTGCACATAGGATTTGTATCTGTGATGCCATAGAAGTTAATTTTTTTATGTTAACAGTGATTGCGGTGGGAAGTCTCAAAGGATGTCAAGGCGTCATAAAATAGCCTTACTTTTACAAGACATTTACAATGGTAGATACAGCTAGTTAAATAGTAGCCCACACTAGTCATCATTGACAAAACGTTACTTATTTGAATTGAGTTTCCTCTGCTGAATATTTAATTTATAAATATTGAAAGAGCTACAGTTTTGAATGGAAAGAAAACACCTCGGGCATGACTTTGTCCGCCTTTCATTTAATGTAAGTGTGTTCCGCTTATTCCTCTGTGTCACTATGAACTCGCCTGCCAACTGTTCCGGAGGAGCGTGCTCCTGTCTGTCTACATCAGTCACTGCCGGGATCCTGAAGGGCAGCGAGGCGGGCACGGGACAGTGGTTAACCAGTATTGCCATACCCGCATATCTAACTGTTCTATGACGTCTGTTGTGTATAATTGAAAACCTACGATTATTGAGCACTACTGTACAATGAATCTGTTAGTAACTTGGTTCCTCATTGCAACAGCCTCGTACATTTTATAGTGATAACGTGTTGCGCGCTTGTGTTGTAGGTATTTTGCTAAGAAGTCCAAGCGCAATGCCAGAAGAGGGTTCGGAGAGGTTAACTCCTCAGGGGGTCCCATACAAAGATATCCCGCATATGATCAACGCGGATGGACAGTACATGTTCTGTAGATACTGGACACCGGACAGTCCACCAAGGTCAGTATTCTATTATTTTGTTGTTGTTATTGCGTTAATAAAAAAATACTATTAATTACATCAAAATATTACAGAAATAATTACCTGAAATCGATTTAGCATTCCACGACATTCAATATAATAACGTTTATTTCATATAAAAGTACATTTTAACCTACACTCTTGTCTAATTCGTGACTGATCAAACGTCCTCATGTCTGAAGATTTAAATGGACCCTTTTAGACTGCACACATGCTAGTAAGCCCGAGTGTAAACTGTGAAATACATTTCTTTATTGATTAGACGCTAATTAGATTAAAGTTTTAAAAAGACCTTTGCATGATTAATAAATTAGACTTTATGCCGGGAAGAATCGATTTTGATTAATGTCTTTTATTAGCTTTCTTAGGAATCGATCTTTCACTAAGATATAATATGTTTGACATTTTAGGGTTCATATTTCAGAAGAGCAGTCTGTTTATTGAATAATACAATTTATTAAAAAAACACACACAGCAATACAATACTGTAAGATGTAACTTACATCATAACCTCCAATTGCTTCAAGTACAATAGCAGCAGAAGTATTCTGTTTGTATGGAATGAGTGGAATTTTGTTAATTAGGTTTCAAGGCTTAGAGAAGCTAACACTGCCTTTATGCACTTTAAACGTAATAGATTCTTTTACAGTGCACAGCAGACTAAACTGTAGAACAATGTAGTTCAGCAAGACCAGTGAGTTTTACAATGTCTTGGTGTGACAGGTGGAGTTTGTATTTCCTTGTTGTTAATTAAGAGTACATTGAGAATACAAGGTGATACAGTGACAGTCTCCCTGGTGGATACAATCTGAAAGGGTAAATTCAAGGTTTTTATGTCAACAAAAATATCGAATGTTCCCTCCTTTTACACGTGACCCTTCCTCTGGTTATACAAGTGGTTTTTATGTGCTGTTCTTGGGACTTTCCTTTTCAGGTCCGGGAATAGAATTTAAAAAGCCTGCTCCTCTATTCTACACTGACTTCAATGGAATCCGCTTTACCATGGCAGGCTG
The DNA here is from genome assembly GCF_902713425.1 of Acipenser ruthenus. Classification (NCBI taxonomy): domain Eukaryota; kingdom Metazoa; phylum Chordata; class Actinopteri; order Acipenseriformes; family Acipenseridae; genus Acipenser; species Acipenser ruthenus. The sequence goes on from NC_081204.1 coordinate 12,769,477, forward strand.
GATTGTTCAGTATGTTTATCCAGATTGTCCTGTGTTATCACAAGATAACACTTTGGAAAGTGTAATCCCAGTGAAAGTCAATGGCAGAGTTTTCACTTGTCATGTAATTAATATTAAGGGTTAACTGCAGTGCACAAGGAGAGAATAGCTATCTTCCGATCAGCACCACTCGCAGACATTTTCAGGCCCGGGACAGGTTTTTAAGTCAGCTTGCGGAAGTGAAACCTTCCCACAGGCTGGCTGGTTGTTCCTTTCTCCACCTACTAAAGCCCATCATGCATTTTGTCTTGCTCGACCTGGGTGAAAGCGTATCAAGCCATATCTGAGCTAGGGTCGGCCTGGGTACGTGGTTTCACACTACGTGCAATTGTGATCCGGATCAGGACCGGGGTAGGAGCGCCAGTGTGAAAGAGGTTTAAGTACGCTGTTTTCACTACCTAGCTCCAGCTATTACAGCAGCTGACAGAAGTATTGGCACCTTACACTTAAAATAAGATCATTCAAGAAAACATGTGAAATAGAAGCATTTAGTAAATATTAGCCAGTAGTTAATATGACAAAGACCACAATACACCATTTCTGGTACTTAAACACTCTACAAAAAAAAAAAAACACTTGAGCAAGGTCAAATATTTGTTCATGGGTTTTGGTATTTCTTTTAAGTCCTGGATTTTAATTAAAGTAATGCGTTGCTTCTGAACTGAATCACTGTGCTGTGGGCCCTGTACCATGTGATGTTACACAGGATAGCATTGGAGCCCAATCAAATTGAATGGCTGAGATTCCGTTTGTCACAAGTGATAAATTTGTTTAATTATTCTTACTTATAAATTAGTATCACACATTTAGGCTGATATTGTTAATGAACTTTTCTGTATTAAATAAAACATATGCATTAATAGTGCTTGGTTTTGCAAACCCCTAAAGAAAAGTGTTGTTGAATATTAAGCTGTTTATTTGATATCAGCATGGTATGCAGGTCATGCAGTGCTCTTTAAATAACCAGGGAAGTCATTCACTGGACAGACATTCAAGACAGCAACGATTATTATTATGCACTTCTAATCAAAGTAAGGATATTCCATTGAGGTAAACACTTCCTACCCTGTCTATTGTGATTAACATTATCTTACAGTATGAAAATGGTTTGCAGTACAGCTAATCTTATAATGGTTATTTAATTCTAGTGTAGCAATAGCACAATACCAATAGTCCCTATTAATCCTCATGATTTTCTCTGTATTTACACAATGATGTGGCCTAGCTGATTGATCTCAAAACTTTGTCAAGTTGGGTCTTAAAGGAGCCAAGTGATTCAGCCTCAACAACATGACTAGGTGGCCCGTTCCATACACTCCCCACTCTCTGTGTGTCCTTCCCTCTGTCCTAAATCTATCTGCACTTAATTTCCAACTGCCTCCTCTAGTCCTGGTTTCTGTTCTGCACTTAAAGTATTGGTTAGGGTTAACTTTTGTAACAGTTCTTTGAGTCTATCGTCATAGCTCATTCCTTTAAGACCTGGGATTAGTCTGGACTCTCTCCAGGGCCACAATGTCCCTTTGGTACTGTGATGAGCAGAATTAGACTATACTCCAATCCACTCCTTGGATTTGTATTCTGTTTGCCTTATGGATTGCTTCCCTGCACACTCTATTACAAGGGCTTTCTCTTGGTATTCCTGTTCTAGTTTTATCCCCCATTTGGTAGTTGCAGCTTACATTTTTGTGTCCGGCGTGTGCCACTGTACATTTCTTGACACTGAATGGAAATTGCCCACGTTTCTGACCAGTTCTGTGTGCAGGATTTCCTGGCTGGCTGAAATCTTGTCGGCCACTCCACCGAACTCTGTGTTGTCATGTTAATGTATACGTTCTCATTACAACTGAACTGATTTGTTGCTGCACATCAGAATAATGTCACAGGCTTTTCAACCAAATTTTACAACAAGTGCTGCCTAATGTATATTGAAAAACCTGGTTATGTACTCAAACTGAAAAAGCAACCCCAGCCTAGAAAGGGTTAATGTATACAGTGTATGTGAACTGGGGACAGGGCCATGGTGTTCAGAGTGAAAACGAGTGTAGATTTCATCACTTTTGTCGCCCAGTAAAACCACTAGTTTATACCCTGTGCTTGCTTTTTATTACAGTAACATTGAGGTTCAGTAATAGAACCCAGAGTTCAGAGCTGTTGTTTCCCTGCATCAGTTAGTAAATGTTTGTGCTGTCAGTAGACCTGCAATTCGTGGAATTTCCTCTGTAAAATAAATAGACCATCCAAGCGTGTGTTGTTTGAAGTTCAATAACTATTACATTGTCTCACAAGTATTCATAACATAGCACTGCCTGGCACACACAGGTTTCCAAGAAATGTAATATATCAGACCAGCCAATCACAAGCCAGAACTCATCGGTAACCATGCCCAAGATTCTAATGCAAGCCTGATGCATGAAAGGTAAGATGAGAACTATATAAACACTAAAATAAATGTAGTAAATTATGAGAAATGTGTCAGACTTAAGTTTAAATAAAGTAACTAGGTCATTATTTAAAAATAAGACATTTCAGGAGCCATGAAAAAGTACACTAGGTCTCCATGTGGAATGTGGAATAGAATCTACTATCTAAAGCTCTAGTGCAGAACCTTCAATAGCTCAGGCAATCATAGCATCAGGACTGAAGCATTCCCAAGCCTACATTATTTCAAGATTAGTGCTTTTGGGGAACTTGCTGCCAACAGCATTTTTTACAAGCATGTGGAATTGATTTAAAAAAATGCTGGTTGAATTGCTGGACCTACCAGGGAACAGTCCGGATTAATTATGCAAACAAGATTATCTATTTGAAGAGCGATTCGAGAGAGAACTCATAAAATCAGTTAAACGCTAGCCCCTTACTGTATGTTGATATTATTTCTAAAATTAGATTTTCTGAATTCCTACAAACAAAATGCAACTAATTGCTTGATCTGCATTTTACTAAATCCTTTAATCCGGTTAAGAGGAGACGAGATTAAGGAAAGTTTCCAGTGTTGGTCTCTATATTCCCTTTGAATATTCTCAGCATTGTCACATTTGGGACAGTAGTACAATAGCAACATATATATATATATATATCAATATATATATCATCAATAGAACAGTGTATTAACATTATTTAGCATACGTTACTGAGAATATAAGATTCTGGGGATATATGGGGGGTGTCTCTATCTGTACATCCGTCCGTATGTCACACTTCCTTTCATCTTTGCATATATCTGGAGACCTGCTTATCAAATTGCGATTAAACATTTAATTGCTAATTCTTATTCTATACTATTCTGTACATACTGTTGATATATGCCAGGATCATCACTAACAATTTCATAATTATTTACAGTCACACAATGTTTTAGAATTACAAGGCAGGCCAAAATCTAGTCAACATTAGCAGTAAGTGCTTAGCTTTTGGATTATTGTGTTGGACCATTGTTTTATGATTTCAAAATAAACGAACATTGTGATTTGAAAACACCTAATCTGCATAAAACATAAACAAATAACGTTTGACTAGGCCCTGCTTCCTGTTCAGCTATCAGTAAACACTGAGGCTCTTTTCTGTTTTCCATTTCATTTATAATGAGTAAATGACCACTTCAGTCCAGCTTTATGGTCCAGATCAAACATTTGGTTATGACGTGATTTCTAATTGAACAGATTTTTAATTTCCTGTAAAGTAGTGACTCTCTGTTTATACTACAGGAAAGATCTTCCCCAGTTTAGATAACATTGAAGGTCATTAATAAAAAGGCTAAATTGGTCAACTAAGTGTGTTAACAACAAGCCACTCGAATTGTGCCTCAGTTTGTGTGGCTTTCCTAATTGGAAAAGCTGGAGTACAGCACGTTACTTTTGCAGTTTCCCACAGTTTCATTATACATGTACTCTAGTTCATTCTGGTTTGCCATGTTTATTAATATGCATTACCATACCGCCCTGGGCTTTGCAATTCTTACCATTGCTTTACTGTGCTTTTGTACACTTTGTTATACTTTAACTATGGGAAACATTTATAAGGGCACACCTCTACCCCATTACAGATCACCCGCCATTTACAGACTAATCAAAATGATAGGTGCTTTTCACACATAGCTAGCTGTCACGGAGGGGCTTTCCTAGGTGATGCAAAAACAACATACGGTTCCTAATTAGTGCACTGAAGAAGACAATAGGTCTTTGGTTCTTATAGTCTTAGCTGAATCGGCTGATCTTTTTAAATCAATACAATCTCTATTTCTATCTGGAGATACCCATTCCAAGTTGGGAAACAGTTGTATTCATTGTGTTAGTTTACTGACCTGTACATTTCCAAGAATGGTAGTAGCTTTGGTTTATTGCTTAAAAAAAGTGTATTGCTTATCAGTAAATGTGAAGTGCATTTACTAAGTCTTTCAAACTTTTAGCTTTCTTACTGCAAAGTTTTGAGCACCAAGGGGCATTTGAGCAGATCTGATAGAAAACAAATCAGAGCGGATCATAGCAAGCAATCGAGAAAAGGTTGTGCTCATCATAGTCTCATCATCTTATTTGTTTGATTTTTAAAATAATCCCATAATGCACATCTATAAAACAGGATTCTTTTAAGCAGTCCGTATCGATATAATTATGTGTGCATTACTGACTGTTCATCCTGATACAGCACAACATATTATTAGGTGTGAAAACAAACCAAAAAGCATATGTCATAAGCAAAGACAGACATTCGGAGAGACAATGTTATACATCAGGGAGACAGTTGGTAATGGAACAAGCAGTGACCCCATCTTCTTGGCACTTGCAGTGTGCAAGGCTATAGTTCAGTTCTACAGCTGTGACTATATGAAACAGGAAGCTGATCGATAGGGGTAGACATCATTTTTGTTCACTAAAAAGATTGATGTACAAGGCAGTTTCATGAGAAGCATTAAACTGTTCAAAGTCATTTCTTTAAGCTGTCTCCTGTTTTACATGGTTACTTTGACCTTGAAACCAGAAACATAATTTAATGCTTGCATTGTAACCAAAGGGTGAATAGCCTGTTTTAGTTGCGTCATTGTCATTGTATTTAATCTAATCAAAACCACAACACCCAATTATATTTTTAAAAAGCCGTGTCATCAGGGAGAATAACTGTGTCTAGTAAATGTCACTGCTACACTTAACGTTTTCTGCTGCATAGTTTCATAGTAGATGCTTTGTATTAAGTTTTAAATGTCAAAACTCCTTTTAGTATGAATTTAGCTGAGACAGACAAATGCTGGCACAGACTGTCACAGAACAGGAAACAAACGCTGTCGTTAAACAGGGATTGTACTGATGGAAGTCTGTCGCAGTCACAAGGGAATAGATCACCCTGACATATTGCCAGTCATACAGTAACAATCATCCTGAAATGCATTCCGTTCTAAAATTAGAATGAATTATAAAGATTATACTGCAATCCTGAATTATGTCTAGGCAGTTGTGGAATGAAGAAGAAAGAAATGCAGTACTTTCAAATACAAACTGAAAACTGTCCTTTCAGCTCCAAATCCAGGTGAGGTGTTTCCTCCATCTGTGGTTGAGGATACAAACCCCTTGTGATGGAGAAGAGGGTCAGATAGGCATGGTGCTGGGTAACTCACGCATCACAATGACAAACATGTATAACCATTGTCGTAATTGACACATGTGGGTGTGGAGATGACCTGGAATAGATAACATTAGTATAATGTTCAATCTTCTTTCAAGGGCTCGCCAAATAATTCACTGACAGACGCTGACATAAGAGGTCCCTGAGTGGCTCCCCTGGTACAAGCACAGCTGCATGGTGTGCTGGGTGAGTCATACACTCACTGGCTATGCAAAGTCACCGGTCTTTGCTGGGCTCAAATGATACCCACTGACCTTCGTTTATTCCTCTTTTTTGGGGGGGATGGTGAAGGACAATGGGTAGAGCTTCTCCACACCACTCTGTAAACGAGAGTAGGCGCACCTCAATCCTGACCTAAACGTCTACTGACAAATTGTGCCAGACCGGGTGGTGATATTGAGATCTTACACAAATGTGCACTGGGAGCTATGTGGAGACTGGATGAAAACCATGAGAGGCTACAGAGTTGCTGCACCTCCTTGCATTGTCGTGTATGTTTATAAGTCTTCAGTGGTAACCTCTAATCAAGTTGAGTGTATTTCTTGCACACTCTTTGTGTCAGTCCTGTGAGGGAAGCATATTACAAGTCATTACATCTAAAATAAGAGACCCAAAACTGATATTAATGAATTTCATCTGTTTATATAGAACTGTGTTTTAAACATTTTTAATGCTTTGTCATCGATATTCTGAGAGTGCCAGATCTACACTCTCAGCACAATTATAAGTGTAGTCTCTGCTGATAGGTTCCAATGGGGATATGACTTACAGTACTGAATAATGCATTTAAATACAGTTATCTAACATGTCTCTTCACTGATTATTAAGTTAGCTTGGGATTGCTGGTCTCACGCTAAATCACAGTTATTATCCACTGTTTGCACAGCATCACAAGAGAAAAGGTTTTGTAAATAATGATCCAGAGCTAGCTTCTCTCCCCAGATACCAGATACTCAATTGCCTTCTCTTCAGTTTCATTTTTGATAATTCTACTAAGAAGCAAGAAACATCATGCTTGTTATCTCGCCTGTGGTAAACAGTACGAACCGCCACAATTACACAACACCACTTTGAGGGTCTGTTAATATTTCTCACAGGTGATTACTGGAGAAACAGAAGAAAACTACAAAGAAGCTGTAGCACGTGTACATGTGAAACAGAAATTAATAACATAAAGTATAGAAACGAGAAGAGGCCATTCAACCTATCTAACCGGTTCCTAGTAGCTGAAATAAATGTAGTCCCCTCAAATCTTCATAGCTCATGAAGAGCCCTAGTCCTATTTTGCTTTTTGTTGGACCATACAGAAATATAACCATTGTTAAGTCCATGTATAAGTGTTATAGTCCATGCAATCACTTGATGAATGTAGTGGGTGCTTGGGTAGAGTTAATGTATGGTGTGATTTGGTTTAGTGGTCCACCTCTGTCCTGACAAAGCCACCCTTAACCAGAGATGAGGTGAGGCTTGAGCCATAGGACACCACCCCTCAGAGGGACAGAACCTATTGCCCAAGTGTAATACAAACAAGCCTAGTGCAGTAATTCAGAGTGTCTGAAGCTTGCAGAGCACTGAGATCTAAGGGTGATTAGTGCTAGGGTGATTAGTGCCAGATATACACAGGAATATTTCAATATAGATTAAATGAGCAGAAATGTCACAATGCAAGTTACTGCACAAATTCCTAAGGGATATATATATATATATATATATATATATATATATATATATATATATATATATATATATATATATATATATAATTGGAGATACATCAGTGCGATTTCACTTTCACATCAGTACCAAACATTTTTTTCAGTGACATTTTTGCCTGCTGTGCTCAAATGTAAGTGAATATGTTGTCTGTAGGGTGTCTGCTCCAACAGTGTTTTACAATAAGAGACATCCTACACATGACGTATTAACTCTTTGAACTCAGGAACTGCTATTAAACAACTTTGTATGTCCTGTGATCAGGACCACATGTATACACAGGATAAGATGTACTGAAATTCTGACCTTTCATTTAATTAAAACTGCATTTTGTGCCACTAAAACCACAGGTGCTTGACGAGTCAGATGGAGAATAAACTTGATTGAAGTTGTTTCCCCAGGGTGCAAGCTGTTCATTCAAGTGTTGCTTTAGGTAAACAGTTTCTGCTGGCCACTGAATGATTAAAGCGATCTGCTGAACCTGAACAGTCTGATAACCCTCCAGCTGTGTGGCAGTGACAGGCAGCCAGTCACTACTCAGGAGGGTGGCTTTGAAAAAGGGGGACGGTATTGCCACATAGTCCGTGCATTGCATATTACACAGTAGCTGTGAAATTAGGTTACAGTATGAAGTACTAGTTCTGTTAGCTGAATTAACTTCCATACCTTCCATGTTGTAGATTCAAAGAATACCTGGTAGAACTTGTATCCTTTTCCACATTTTATAGTGAGTACAGGCACAGCAGAAGAGAGACAGACGCCTACAGGCTTTTGGGGATTTAAATTAAAAAGCTGTACGAAGCTGGCATCACAGGTTGCTTCTTAGACATTTAAAGGTGGTGACATTAAGGGATGAAAAGATTATTCATGTTTTTGTTCATGCATTCAAAAATCTGTGATCCAAACCCACAATGGTTCAGCGTTGTTAAAAGCTTGTATGAAATACGACAGGGAGGTGCTGCTGTACCCCCACCCCCCATCCCTTTGCAGGCAGCCTCCACACACAGGGGGGAATGCTTGGGTGCCACAGCCCGCCCACAGGCCAGCCCCTCATCCAAGGTTTGGCTTACCTTCACATGAAATGAGATAGTTTCGATTGACGTCAACTAGCAGTTATTTACACTTAACTGATAAAGTTGCACTGCTGTGCTTAACAAAACAGGCACTTATGCAGTGTAATACAGGTTCGTGAACCACAGCTATATGGTAAAAGTATTGCGCTCCCACTGAAGTCTGTGCACTTTATGAATACTGTTTTACTTTGAATAAATACATTAATTGGTAGATCATTTTTGGGACGCGCTGCGTGAGTGTGCTAGTTATTAGTTACCAATAGTTATAGTAAAATATGGTTTAATAAATGTAGTTATTTTGTATTGTTTATATGGTTTTACTATGTGTCTTACAGTAGGGATGTTTATTTAGTTAAATAATCAAACATTTCCCATTGAAAACTGTATTTTGAACCAGCCTGTACAATCCCTGTTGTCACCACTGAACCGCAGTACCTGGATTGAAATGCCTGCAGGGGAAGATGGCCCAGGTGCTCAGCAGACAGTGTTTACAGCACCTAACTTATCTTGCTTTGGCCTGATTTCAGGGCACTTGTCTTCATCGCACACGGTGCAGGGGAGCACTGTGGAGGCTACACCGATTTGGCCCAGAAGTTCATAGAACATTCCATACTGGCGTTCACACATGATCATGGTGAGTAGCTAATACTAAAGCTAATAAACAGACAGCTTTGCTTCAGGTGCATGTTAGCCATAATGTAACTGTGTCTCGTCTTGTTCTAAAACAGCTGTATGAGGGAGTTGAAGGAATTTATAAAACAAAATATATTTCCCTAACAGTATAATTCATTGGAAAACCTCTGTTTTGCTGATATAAGTTCTGCAGTTCAAGGTTGTATTCCCAACTGCAGATTTCCTTTGCATTGAATGCTAGTTTGATACGCACAGGTGTGCAGTATTCCAGAGCTTGGGGCACGTCCATTTCAAAGAAGTTACAAGAGACTTCTTTTTAACTGGTAACGTCAAGTTGGGTCTTAAGGATCCAAATAATTCTGCTTCAACAACATGACTAGGTACCCAATTCCATACCCTCACTACTGTGTCTCCACTGAAATGTACAGCAACAGCCCCCTCGTATTAATACCAATAAAATATGTATATAAGGGTTCTGTTGCTAGTTATATTAGTGTCTTCTTGCTCACTCTTTGCTGTCCTTTCTTACAAAGACTGCAATAGAAAGCACTGAACCACAGAACACAAACCATAACTAGTAACCACTCGTTGGTGCTGAACATAGCCGTACTAAAATAAACTTCAATTCAATGACGTACATTTCAACTAGAGGTCTCTTTTCAGTGTCTTCAAATGCTGGAATGGTTTGAGACTCACTATATATACTATTTCAGAGTTGCAATAAGTATCCCAACATTGTTTCAAGTATAGAACATTCAGTGTGTGAAACTTAATGAGATCGGACGTTGAGACACCACAAATAAGTCTAGTTGCGTCTAGTAGGTGGGCAAGGGACTTGTAATAACTATAATGAGTGCCTCATAATACTCCGAGAGCTGCTGTTAACTCACTGTAACCCACCCACCCTTTTCTGCTCTATATAAAGGCTTGTCTACTGAGAACTCAGATCAAGTAACCCACATTTTAAAATAACTCCTATGTCTTTGATGCTTGCTACATCAAAAACCTGAAGAGGTATCCCCTGCCTGACCACAAGCAGAAGCAAAACCAAGTGAAAACTAGCAGTCAAGTTTTTAAGGCCACAGGCTCATTACTGTACACAGCTGGGCTCTGGGGCACTTACACTGTATACACATTCATTCATAGTGGATCACGTCTAAACAAATGCAGTTCTTACCATTTAAAGGTAAAAGCTGAGCTGCCCTCATTGTCAAGCAGAAGCAGATGGTTTATCCATTTGCTTAACATTTCCCTGTAATCTGGCTCATCTGTTTAAGCTTGCAGGGTGAGCATTGAACTTTGCAAAGATATTCCTGACCAATTTAAAAGAAAAAATACTAGTACTGTAATGAATTTATATTTAATTTATTCAACAACAAAACTGTAAACTACTTTGTGAACCATTGATAACAAAACAGATTCTCTATGGTTGGTAGCTGTTAGTAAGCAGTACTAGTGTCACCTATTGCCTGAAACGTAATTCTACTCATGCAATTGGACTGCAGCCCTGGGTGATATTACACAATTGAGTTAGATGCAATATATGTGCTATGGCTCAGTTCAAACGTATCTCGTACGTTCCAAACCCCACAGATTTCTTGTTAATTTTACGCATATAAAGAGAGTTGTTGCATGCAAAAAAGAGGCAAAAAATACAGGGGTCTGTTTTAATGATATAAACATTAGCAGATTTAAACTTCCTATAAAATAGTAAAGTCACTAACATGGACTTCTTCCCGGACTGTATTATATATGTTAGGCCGTGATATGTTAACAAGGTAGTCAATAAATCACCCATTGGGACTAACTATGCTAGAGTTAAAGGCTGTAGTTGTCTACCACTGGTTAGATCATGACCCAATTTTGAAAGTTCTAGGACATATTTTAGAACTGATTCCTGAGTTAAACACCCTGTGATTATCATTCGTAATCATAAACCTGCATCTGTTTCGTCTCATCCGCTCATCAAGTGCTTTAATCCCCGAATATCATATCGTACTTTTCAAATGTGAACCAGAGCATGTCATGTTATCTTCCAAGATGAATTGAGACACTTCAGGGATAAACGCCTTATTACAAAGAATCAACACAATCTGTTGGTCTCACTCCTGACTACTTTACAAAGACAGGCTGTGCTATTGCTGCGTGATTGAAAACAGCTGACCATCTTATGTTCTTATCAGGCCAGCCACCAGCCGTCCAAAAAACGAAATTATCGTTTAGTATTCTGGTTTAATATTCTAAGTAGCCTGTTACCATGACTCCATGTAGTTTACTGTGACGCAAAAAGTATACAGATTGAAAGCAGTAGTAGCAGACCAGCAAAACTCATTTCAGGACTCCAATACAGAATAAATGAAACGACCTTGCTTCACAATAGGCTGACTTGCTCACAGAAGTAATACTTGGAGCTGGACAAGCATTTATGGATGGAATGACCATCTCTCATTCTTACATTTTCTTATGTTCTTAAAACAGACAAGTGTTTGAAGTTATGAATACATTTGTCTAAAAGTTCTAATGTGGGGTTATGAGAATCACAGCTTCTTGCCAAAGATATTTATCTGACTGGTGGAGTTCTGTCAGTACTGTATTATCCTAAGCGCCTGGGGTCTGCTCTCAAAGACAGCAGGCAGGATACTAAAGTGATTTAAGAAAGGAAATTAAGATAGACTCACAGTGAATCCCTCATACGTAGGGCAATGCAACCTTTCATTTAAATTAGTTTTCTAAATGATGCATTTAAATAAACTAAATAGACTCATAAGAACAGGGAGTTACATTTTCTTTTTTTTAGCACAGCTGTCATCTTCATTGTGGACCGGATGTAATTAGCTTCTGTTAGACTCCCGCCAGTCAGATAGTGTGGGCAGCATCTTCAATACAGTGCTATGTGGTGAGATCTCTTGTTTGTTGGTGGCCTAGCCTTCAATTAATTGCAAAGAAAATGATGTTCTCTGAGATTTTGTTCTGGCAATGTTCTCATTTAAAAAGAACACAATGGTTATCCACATAATTACATTTTTTTTGTATTACCTATTTTAAAACCTCTGTTCCTTTTATATTGATTATTTTTAAAACTTTAAAATGTACTTGACATTTCACTGTTGTATCATATTTTTTAAACAGTACACCGTCTCCTTGCTTTGAGTTCACTAATGTGTTTAAATTAAGCTTTGCCTTGGCTCTCCTGGCTGCACATGGTTGTGCCCGGCCTAGTCTACAGGGAAACTATAAACATTTTTTCAGTAAATCAGGGCAGAAGAAAGCGTCCCGGTGCTGTTGAATAAGGACATCAGCTAAGTCTGTATCTAGAACGCGTTGCTATAGACGCATTCACAGGTCTTGTCTTGAATTGCGTTAACTGGCTCGCTGAGTCTTATATTAACCCAGAGTGGTTCGCTCAATACAACAATTAGCCAGTGTAATACTAATGCTTTATTAAACTGCAAAATCCACATGCAATACGAAAAAGACATTAATGAGCATAATTACTTATTTCGGTGACAACCGAATGTGCAGTCTTCATCCCACTGGTCTAACAAAGGATCTGCAAACAAGCCTTTTAATACCTAACCTGTGGTGACATCATTCTTCAACCATTCTTTCTGTTGCAGCTATTTTCCTGTATAGGTTGGCACCCTTTTGGTTTTTCTAAGATACATACTCACAATTCATGCATTTGACACACACACACCCTGCTAGCAAGATATATCGCTACAAGACATTACAACAGAACACATGACAACCTCCATGTATCCTACCCAAATAAGGAATGCGTCCTTATCAGTAATTTTCATTTAAAAGCTCAGGCTTTGTGCTTTCCATTGATATCAGGCATGCCTTTATGTGTACTTTCTAGCACCCCCTCATTCAGTGCTCCAGTGCTGTGATGCGCAGCAAATTGATAGGTTTGTTCAAGTGCCTGTAACTCAAAAACGGAGCTAGGAACACAGTCATGAAAGAAGAAGCTTGGGGCTTTCCAACGATATCTCACGTGCCTGGATGACATGTTCCTAGAATAAACTACAGCATCCACGATACAGCGGTGCCTTCACTTGCTAGGAGACAGCTGTGCGCATTGGGCGTCTTATCCATTTTGCATAGCATAAACAACACATTACACCAAATGATGGCTAGAAGTAAAGGAAAAGCAAAATAAAGTGTCCATATGCACATTTCCATTCATTCATTTACTCCACTTGTTAGTTTTATGGCTTTATTGCTGGGGTCCGGTTGGACCAGGAAAGTCAGTTTTACAACGTGTCCTTATGCGGGTTAAGGAAATACACAGACCAAGCACGGCAACATAGAATAGAAAAACACATTACAAAAGCAACATCTTATCAACAACATTGCTCCAGAACTCCAGCTGCGGCTTATCTTGGCAGAGTTTCGATTGATCAAATCTACCTCTAAGCCTAGAAGGGATTTTTTTTTTTTCTCAAATATACCGCCATAGGATAAGCATTGTTAATGATTTTACACATTTTAATAAGTCGTTTTTAAGGGAGGTCATCTTTAAGTTTATGGATTTTATCATTTGTGTTACTATGCGGTTACACTGCTTAGTTACAGGGTAGTAACACAGCATGTGCATGTACAGTATGATTCAGTGTTACTCAATGCCTTTGAGCTTTTTGAATTATAGTCGTGGGATAGAATAGCTGTCTTTAGTCACAGCCCAGTCTGCCATGTGCAACTCTTCCATGACAATGAAAAAATAATATTTATTTCTGTGGTTATGTATGCATGTTTCAGCAGTCAGCAACCATGAGATTGTGGCTGCTTCCTGCTTGGAGAATTGGAGAGGTTTACAATTACAGTCGCTTGTTGTGTTTGAGCTTCTCTGGTGGTTCCGGTTTTATTGTTTTTATCAGAACTGGACCAGTTTGGTTCATCTTTCTAGGGTAGCCTGTTCATGTTTTCCTATGCTGTGGTGAGCTCTGAAAATTAGGAAATGACAGGAGCATTTTCAAACTAGCAGCAATTCTTGAACAATTTGGTGAAATAGAAAGTTAAATCGACAAACGTGCCTTCTTCAGTGTGAAGTATTTTAGTAATAAAAACAGACTTAAAAAAAAAATTCTTTACATAAATGATAGCTTTACGAATAGGACTGAATGGCTTTAAATTATATATTTTAGTTGCCGTGTCCAGTTTAAATGTGCTGACAAATAAATATTTATCCATTATCTAAATATTTAAACTAAACTCAGAGCATCGGGCACTTAAATTCATTCATTAGGTTCTCCATTTGGTTCGTTGTTAGTTGACAAGTTTATTTAGGCATTCTTAGGTTGTGTTTCTTCTGAGGCTGATTTCAAATTGAATCCAGATGGATGTGCAGCTTGCTCGGGGGTGTGCGCTTTCTTCTGTGGTTAAATAACAGCTTGTTTCCCCTTATGTAAGTCTCTAACAATTCATTGGTATTTCATGTTTTTTTTTTTTCTTTTCTGCTTTCTTTCATTGGTAACACTTTCAAATAATGGCTGCAAATTCATAATGAATTCTGAGAGGAATAACACCTGAATATCTTCAGCACTTCATCTGAGTTCTAAAGTAATTCATTTTGAATTAATTCATGTGGATTTGATTGCCCGTATTCATTCCATGTTCCTTTGTAACAAATGATGTTGATCACATGTATAAAGCATGCAATCATGCATGAGTTAACACTACTCACAATCCTCTGGTGGGTGAGTAATGCATGCCTTATACATGTGATCAACATAAGTCCCCAATGAGGGCAGAATTCTGACCCCAGTGGTTGAAACAGGTCATGTATTATCCATGTTCTTTGCATTTTTATAAACCATAGCATGCATGTATTCTCTAACATTGCTCCAGATACTGGGAGATAATAGTAAGATGTTGGTCTTTGCAGCATATGGTTGGTGGTTTGCATTCAGCCCTTGTGTTGGCATTCCATTCAATAATAATTTATTACAAGGTGACAGCCTGTACCGTCCGTAGTTGGTTCAGAAGTTCAGAATTTAAATCGGTGAGTAGCTGTAAAATACCATGATCCTACAATTGGCAAGGATAGTGAATGTGAATTATGGAGGGTTTTCAGGAGAAGAAAGAGTCCAGCTCTCTAATGGGTGGGAGAATTAGGGGTTAGTGGACCCTCCAATGGTAGAAGTCGTGAATCAGGGGAAAGTGTCAAGTTTCTTTTCAAACGGAAAATGTTGACCTTTTGATAAACTTACTTCTGTGCAGGCTGCTACATGAAGTTGATTCTACTGCTTTCTGTTGCTACCTAAACACAATAAATAAAAGTGGAATACATTGGTTCAGGATGAACGAAGCAATTACACTGCAGCTTAACAATACTGTCATTCTATCTCTACTTTTAGTTAGATTATTACGAGTACATAGAAAACTAAAAATGCAGCTGGAGTCTAATCGGACTGCTGCTCTGGGCATTTAGTAACACCTTCATTCCCATTCCATAACTTAATATAACAAGGAATTGTAACCTTCTTGGGAAAAATAACATTTCATTTTGCTTAAGTGTTGTCAATTCCGCACAATCATGTTACACTTTTACCTAACCGTTTATCCAATTGTGATGAAACTTGGTTACAACATTTAGAAATACTAAAAGAAACGTAATAAATGAAATGACAAACGTTTCAACTGCAAATCTTTTTCAATGCCTTTGATTGATTGCGACCATGATTGTGAGTATCTGTGGATACATGATGTAACCTGCTTGTCTCTTCTTAGGTCATTATTACATGCACAGCTGTGGCCAAAAGTTTAGCATCACCTAGAATTTTAGGATTGAGGCATCATTTAAAAAAAAAAAAAATCTACGTGAACATAATGTTTATCTTTTATTTAATCATGTAATCGTCATGTAAACAAAAAGTTTACCGGAAGCCATAATAATAATACAGTATTTCATGTTAGATTTCGAAATGTCACATTTTTAACGTAAAGGTTTCATTCGACTTTATGAAGCAAAATGAGTTCATTCTATAGGATGATGCAGAACTTTTGGCCATTGCTGTACATAGGATGGATGTAGGCCACAGTGGTCTTTTTCATTATACTGATAACTCTCATTTTGTATAGCTGATTTCTACATTAGTAAATCATTTTTCTGAAGTATGCTCTTAAGATTAACATGATCTTTGCCATACATTGTGAGCTTTGTCTGCGGTACTAAAGTCATTTGTCTAGATGTCATGAAAATGCTTGCTTGCTGTTTTACTTAAAGCTGATGCTAACCACTGTAAAGGACAGACTCACCAGAGAGGTCTTACATATCTATTTCCATCTCAATCAAAATGTACTGTATGCTAAATTTAAGGCTCTAAGTTGTTTTAAATGATTATAAGTAACATAGATATTTATTTTGTAATATTGAGATATAACATACAGCAGCATTCAATGTACAGCTATGGCCAAAAGTTTTGCATCACCCTATAGAATGAACTAATTTTGCTTCGTAAAGTCAAATGAAACCTGCTGAATAATGTTATGTTAACATATTCAATTGCATACCGCTTTCTAGTTTTCTATATACTTAACGAAAAACTGACAAATAAAAAAAAATGTATTCAAAATCTAACATAAAATACTGTGCTACTATTATGGCTTCCGGTAGACTCTTCCGATATCATTTTGTAGTTTCTTTGATGCATGATGATAAATAAAATATCTAAATTATGTTCATATAGTGTTTTTTTTTTATTCTGTTGCAATCCTATAATTCTTAGTGATGCAAAACTCTTGGCTATAGCTGTACAGCACATAATAAAAAGGCACAGTGAAAAATCTAAATATGTTTGAATTGTTTAAAAATAAATATGCAATTACAGGCACAATATCCTACAACCAGCTCTAAGCCTCTGGTTAAACTGGTCATTATTCCTGACTTGCGCTAGACTGTGGCCTGATTTTCCACATACTGTGGTGTTGGCAGTTATCTCACAGTGTAAAATATGGACTTCCTTGTCTGCAGTAGAGAATTCCTGCGCCTCGGGGTAGGACACTAGAACTAAATGCAAAGTTTTGATCACGGTTCTAAACCATTACCTTCGTTTCCCTGGTCAGCTCTTAATACATGCTGTTCAACCTGCAGGAAATACAATTACAGGGAGCTTTGGGAAAGTAAGATGTGATTAACTCGGGTATATCTTTTAAATTGTTTAAACCAGTAGCCTATAGATAGATGGATAGATAGATGTATTTGAATTCAGTCAGGGTTGGTAAGGAATTGAAAGTTGGGGACCTGTATGAACAGAGTTCTGTTGGTCTTGGATGAGATTTTAGTGAATAGGTGTCCTTTGGCACTTTTCACAAAGTGCCAACTCATGGGTGATTTTAGAGTCTGTTTTTTATGAATAAAATCAAGTTTGATACTCCTTAAACTGTAGTAGAATGTTGTTGAGCTCCATGAAAGTTTCATATCAAAATGACATTTTATTTATAAGCAGACTTATAAGACACCATCTTTTAATTATATTTGTCAGCATTTTTACTGCACTGTGAAGGCAATAAGGAGCTATTGTTCATAAATAAGTTGAGAAGCGTATATCAAACCTTTTGAAATACCCTTAGAAATGTTTCCCATAGTTAAAGATAGCAAAGTGTAATACATCCTAGGGGAAGCATGGTCAATCATAGGTAGGCATTATAAAGAACAGGGTATGGTAAAGCATATTAATCATGGTGGTCTATGGCAAATGCATAGTATAACTACGGGAAAGACCTGGAGAAGCTGGAAAAACACTGTGCTGATTTCCCATGGTAAACTTTTATAAGGGTAAAAGAATGTGAAAACGATATAAGAACAGCAGGACCTGTGCCTGACGCATTTACATTAGCTATGTCACTAGAATGCGTGATCACACTGTGACCAGCACAGTCTTAAACCAGTTTCATACTTGCAGTTTCATCTTATGATTATACAACAAATATTTTAAAATGTGTGTGTATTTGGTAAACTATTCCCTATTTGTCTTATCTTGCATGGACATGTGTTTTAAATATGCTGTCCATTAAATACCCTTTGCAAAGGTTTTTTGGTTGGGTTTTGATCCAAGAATGACATGTGTGGCGTGAGATTAGACTCAACAGCCTTGTGACGTTCTTGAGAAAAGCAAGCGTGCAGCAGACTCAAACTGAATAGCAAAGTAAAGAATATGATACATACAGCTATGGTCAAATGTTTTGCATCACCTACAATTTTAGGAATGTAATTTAGGTATTTTGTTAGATTTCAAAATGTCATATTTTTCAATTTGTCAGTTTTTCATTAAGTATATGGAAAACTACAAAGCGGTATGTAATTCATTATGTTAACATAACATTATTCTGCAGGTTTCATATGACTTAATGACACAGCATTTTTTAACAATTGGACCTCATTTCAATCCTTGCGTATGAAGATTGAAAATGCATGAAAAGTAGTTTTGCCAGTTTTATTGCAGCTGCGTTTGACACAATCAAGATGTTAGACAGCACGGTAGAATTCTCATTTTTGATTTTTAAACTCAAATTCCTTAAAACCTAGCCAAAAACACATAATTCCACGCTGCAAAGATTATTTGTACTCATAATTCAAAGAAATATAACTGAACAGTTCAAAACGTGACAGTACGTCCGGATTTGAAGCAAGGGGATGAATACCAGCATCTCTATCAGTGCATCAGTGTCTGTTTAGGTTATTTTTGTGTAGGGCTCATATAGCTGTGCTCACTGACTGGCCAAACAAAAAAATAGCTCAGTTTAACCCTTTGTTGTATTGCTTCCAGTATTCTGGTCAATCGATTAAGTGGTCCATATGCTGTTGATGGTAAGATATGCTTGAATAATTTTAATGCTAATCATCAAATAATAAGTTTATCTTTTTTAAAAACACTGGATCTGTTTAATATTTGTTCAATTTGGGCAAAACAACTGAAAAACAGAAATTACTTTTGTTGTTTAATCGGTTTTTCCAGGATACTGCATAACAAGGGGGGCAAAGTCAAACCAAATTAGTGTACATTCCTTTGCAATTGCTTGGTATGCAAACCAAACAATAGTACAGGGCTTAAAGGGTCATCTGCGATATGCATAAGTCATGCATGCACAAAAAAGAGAGGCCATAAAAATGACAATACCCCTTCAGCCTAATGGATTGAGCAATGGGGTACAGAGGGATAACTCTTCTTTTGAACACACTCCTCAAATCATTAGGGGCTGAAGCGGTATTGTCATCTTCAAAAACAAAAACGTCCTGTCTGTCCAACTGTTGAGACAGCATGACAGACAGACAGGGATATAGTGAATATATCTTAAATGTGAAGGACTCACCGAATTCAGCCCAGGAATGTATCTGAACAAGACCTGGAATTAGATCAAACATGAACCGATTTTGACCTTTATTACAAGAACACACAAACATTAAAGGGGATGTTATCAAAGCTGTTTACTGCAGTCTGTAATTTACTTGTTTATTTAACAGAACTAGCGCCAAACAACTGGGTAGTTTAATTGCAGGTTATTTTTCATTGTGTACAGTAACATGGAATGAATAGCTCTGAGAATAGACACTTTATTATGGGAGACTTTAACATTTCCACATTCACATCAGACTTAAAGAGCAACTTGGTGTAGCCAGAAAATGTACTTTGACATTATATTATTATTTCTGAGAGCTCTATTAAGAACATGCACTTTGACATTAGACCTCATTCTGAGAGCTCAATTAAGAACATGTACTTTGACATTAGACCTCATTCTGAGAGCTCTATTAAGAACATCCACTTTGACATCAGACCTCATTCTGAGAGCTCTATTAAGAACATGCACTTTGACATTAGACCTCATTCTGAGAGCTCTATTAAGAACATGTACTTTGACATTAGACCTCATTCTGAGAGCTTTATTAAGAACATGCACTTTGACATTAGACCATATTCTGAGAGCTCTATTAAGAACATGCATTTTTACATTATACCTCATTCTGAGCTATATTAAGAACATGCACTTTGACATTAGACCTCATTCAGAGAGCTCAATTAAGAACATGTACTTTGACATTAGACCTCATTCTGAGAGCTCTATTGAGAACATGTACTTTGACATTAGACCTCATTCTGAGAGCTTTATTAAGAACATGCACTTTGACATTAGACCTCATTCTGAGAGCTCTATTAAGAACATGTACTTTGACATTAGACCTCATTCTGAGAGCTCTATTAAGAACATGCACTTTGACATTAGACCTCATTCTGAGAGCTCTATTAAGAACATGCACTTTGACATTAGACCTCATTCTGAGAGCTCTATTAAGCCCAGGGGGGATTTAAACACCTGAGATTTAAAAAGCCCCCTAGGATATGATAACTGGAACAAAAAATGATATAAAATGAGTCTGAACAGCAAGAATCCATTATTTAATACAACTCTGATACTCATATTAAATGTACCTGTAAGAAAACAACACACACCTATACCAATATAGATATCTCCCACTTCAAAGCGTGTACTTGAAACCTGTCATTTTAACAGGTCGGAGGCTGGGTGCAGAGTGACCATGCACTCCCCCAGCTATCCACTGCACCAGGCAGCAAGGCTGATTAGCACAAGAACCTCACGCGCAGGGCTCAGAATCAATAACACAAGAGCATCACACAACACTGCACTTACTCTAGTCATACGATAATGGCCATCTGTCCTGCCCTAATCAACTACCACACCTACAGCAATGATAATAGGTCTCTGCACAACACAATTTACGTGATTGAATGTCCTGCACGCACATTAACTCATTCAATAACCCATGCCCCTCACCCAGGATGAGGGTTCTGTAGCTTTACCAGATTGGATTCCAACCACTGACTTTAAATTGCTTTTGAATGCAGGTCTTAAAATGTAGTTGCCAATGTTAACAGTTTCAAACTGCAGTATTATAGCAGTAGCCAATGGTAATCTCGTCCCCTTTTTTTATTGTAGTGTAGTACCGCTTTTTAAACTGTTGTTCCCACAGGATGTATTTGTCTGCACATCTGGGCAGCACTGAGTCTCTGAGGAGTCTAGCTAGCATTCTCTAGCCTGTGGAATCTCACTCTTCATCCCAAGATCATGCTAAATAAACACTGCACTATGTGTTTAATATATAAATCCATATGTCAAATGCTTTAATAGGAACCCGACCAAAAATAATCATTTCCATACATTGTTTCAACAAGCTGTTATTTCCCTTCTGACCTGAATTTATTTATTTTTTTTCTTGTATGTGAATACAGTAACCCTTCATTTTCAAAGCATGCAGTCATGCACGATAGGAACAAAACCTGAACGCCAGCAGTTCTTTGATGACCAATCTATGCGGTCAGGCTGTGTTGTTCTAGGCAGGCAACTATTTTGTCAGTATTGACTCCTCTCTGGAATCCCATGCCCTCAATGGCACTGCTAGCATTTCAAATCAAAGATCTGCCTGTATGTGTGTTTATTTAGCAGATGCCTTTATCCAAGGCGACTTACAGAGACTAGGGTGTGTGAACTATGCATCAGCTGCAGAGTCACTTACAATTACGTCTCACCCGAAAGACGGAGCACAAGGAGGTTAAGTGACTTGCTCAGGGTCACACAATGAGTCAGTGGCTGAGGTGGGATTTGAACCGGGGACCTCCTGGTTACAAGCACTTTTTTTAACCACTGGACCACATAGCCTCCTCATGTATGTCCCGCTTTCCCATACTGCTTATCCAATTATGATGAAACTTGAAAGTGACATTCCTTTGCAAAAGTTATTCTAGAAATTGTATAATAATAAAGAACCATGACTGTCCGCTCTTATGTGACACATATATGTAGATAATCTGGTTAGTAGGACGTTAGGATAGTGTCTGAAGATGTGTGCATGCCATGTGTATGTGTACTTAGATCCATGCAGTGGATGTAGATCTTGGTTATCTACAGCTATGACCAAACATTTTCTATCCCCCTATAGAATTAACTAATTTTGCTTCATAGTCACATGAAACCTGCTAAATAATGTTACGTTAACATATTGAATTACGTAACCTGTTTGTAGTTTTCCATATACTTAACGAAAAACTGGCACAAATTGAAAAATGTGACATCTCCAAATCAAACATGAAATACTACTATTATGGCTTCAGGTAGACTTCTGCAATATCGTTTTGTACTTTCTTTGATTGCATGATGTTAAATAAAAGATCTAAATGATGTTTTTTTAATTGTGTCTCAATCCTTAAAGTCTAGGTAATGCAATGCTTTTGTCCACAGCTGTGCTTTTTCCTGTTACTGATAACTCTAATTCTGCAATTCCAGCCATGGTGGGGGACGCATGTCACTGAAATGCTTCTTGTTATTACTGTTTTGTTATCTTACATCAAGGGTGTGTCCCAGGCATTGCACACTGCTGCTGTGTGAAAGAGTTATCCTTTTAAACTGTTTCTTGTGTTCTGCAGTGGGTCACGGGCAGAGCCAGGGAGACCGGATGGTGATCTCTGACTTCCACATCTTCATCAGGGACACCTTACAGCACATCGACATCATGAAGAAGAGCCACCCAGGCCTGCCTGTGTTCTTAGTGGGACATTCCATGGTACACTCCCTTTTACTGTCATTATTAAAATGCTTTTGCTAACTGGCATCCAGGCAGTTCAGAAAGAAGAAAGAGAGAGACTGAGGAAGCATGGGATTTGTTACATATAAAGCTCCTACACTGATATATTTTTTAATGTCTGTGCGTCAAAGTTACCAGACCAGTTCAGATATGCAAAAGACCCCTAAATTCAAATGGATTTCTAGCGGATATGCCAAGGATAAAGGACACCCCCTAGAACAATGAAACATGGCCAGTAGCAACAGCAGCTCATTCTAAAAGAATTGAATGCATTTGCTGTATAGGCATGTTATAACAGCAAGCTCTGTGATGCAAGATGCCAGCCATACAGGCCTTTCCCACTGTCCACTGTTGCTGCCGGCCAGGTTTGATTGCTCTACAGCGCAGTGTACTGTCTGGTTTATTTGTGTTTTAATTGGAACATTTGGGGAGCAGCTTTAACATTAAAGTAGCAGCAGCAGTAGTTAAAGCAAAGTACAAAACATGATTATGGTTCTTAATGTAGAGAGATGGCTGGATGCAGAGATACTGTACAGCGGAGAGTCACATTGGTAATCACATAAAAGGCCACTCTGCTTTATAAATTGGCAGCATTACATGAACGCATTTCTATGGGTGAATCAATTACCAAATGGCCGTCCGCATCAGCCCTGTTATTACAGTCTGTACTTGGTTTACCTGTAATTATTCCTGGCTGTGGATGCACTCAGCGACGGGGATACAGGGAGCAAACTTCTGCTTCTTACATTGTACATAACAGAGGTTTACACTACAGTATGTTATTCAGGCAGGGCAAATATGAGAACTTCTATAAACGATTTCTGATTCTCTGTTAATCAGACATATTAATAGCATGAAAAGGCAAATCTACACACCTCATGTGCCTCACGTTGTTAGTCATGTGTATTACATAATGAGTGAAGCGTATCTCATTCTCAGCCTTTGCTGATCGGTAAGGAAGAGCCTTGCAGTGTCTGTTAAAGAGGATCAGGTCTCAGTGAAGTGGATTATAGTCAGTGCAGGGAGGATGCTGCTCACACAGCAGTCACCTCGAGCATGGCTGTGCCAAAAAGCCAGAAGACCCATTTGGGCACTGCAATGCCTACGTTTAAACAAAGGTGCTGACCAATATAAGGTAATGTCTATACTGAAAGGAATTGTCTCTTGTCAGTTCACAAAAACTTGTTGGAAATGATTCATCAAACCTTGTTTCTTTGTGGTCCCGAGTTGTAGAGACAAGCTAGGTCACACACTTGGTGATTGTTCTCCAGGTGACTGTGTGAAATGACCATGAAAGTGTATATTATCAGAAAGCATGGCTTGCAAACATTTTGTTTCAAAATGAAAATTCATGTTTGCTGAAACAGACTTTTTTTCAAAACTACACATTTGAGAGTGAATGGATATGCACGACTTTGGAGATTCATGGATTTATTTTGTTAGCAACAATCATTAAAGTGTTGAAGGGATGGCAACAATCTCACCCTCCAAGGAAGTGCAACACTATTTGAAACCATGGCTTGCAAACAGAGATTTGTTTTAGTGTAGTACTAGATCTAGGAGCTGGTATTTTCAACATGGGTTTGGATAACAGCCTTATTAAGAATGAAAAACTATGTTCAAAGCTACATGCACTGCTATAAATAAAATAAGATCTAATTCTGGTACCTTGTCCATTACAGGGAGGAGCCATCTCCATCCTGACAGCATGTGAGAGACCGAGTGAGTTTGCTGGCCTGGTGTTGATCGCGCCGATGATCACCATGAATCCAGAATCAGCGACCCCTTTTAAGGTAACTACAAAGCACTGTTGCGAAAGCCAGTAAACAGCCTTGCATCTACAGTTTACTAGGTCAGATTTTAAACTACCTTAAACTGGTGCTAGCAGAACTATTCCAGTAAATCTTACCTAATATATGTGGTCGTCATTTTGTAGGTCTGGATTTTTGTATATGGGAAATACAAGTTCTGGTAAATGTAATGGTCATTTATTTGAAGCTGTTATTGAAGAACACATATTAAATGTTCCTTGAAGAATGCTACACTTCCTGTCAACTTTGTGAGGTCACATGAATGAACTACAGTAAGCTGACACTAAAAACACGTCAGTCGTAGGAAAAGCAGGGATTGGTACTCAAAGGCGGGTCAATGCATCTAGCTTCTGGGAGTTTGAGTTCTTTTAAAGAAAATAAAAGCCAAGCTTTGAAAAGGTTTCAGTTTTTTCTGTTTTAATGTGATCATGAGAGTGGTTTTCTTTGTAATGCTGTGTAAGTGTTGTGTGTGGTGCCTCCATGTATGTAACCTACTGTCTTTAGCTTCAGTTACAGTGCCTTGCGAAAGTATTCGGCCCCCTTGAACTTTGCGACCTTTTGCCACATTTCAGGCTTCAAACATAAAGATATGAAACTGTAATTTTTTGTGAAGAATCAACAACAAGTGGGACACAATCATGAAGTGGAACGAAATTTATTGGATATTTCAAACTTTTTTAACAAATAAAAAACCGAAAAATTGGGCGTGCAAAATTATTCAGCCCCTTTACTTTCAGTGCAGCAAACTCTCTCCAGAAGTTCAGTGAGGATCTCTGAATGATCCAATGTTGACCTAAATGACTAATGATGATAAATAGAATCCACCTGTGTGTAATCAAGTCTCCGTATAAATGCACCTGCACTGTGATAGTCTCAGAGGTCCGTTTAAAGCGCAGAGAGCATCATGAAGAACAAGGAACACACCAGGCAGGTCCGAGATACTGTTGTGGAGAAGTTTAAAGCCGGATTTGGATACAAAAAGATTTCCCAAGCTTTAAACATCCCAAGGAGCACTGTGCAAGCGATAATATTGAAATGGAAGGAGTATCAGACCACTGCAAATCTACCAAGACCTGGCCGTCCCTCTAAACTTTCAGCTCATACAAGGAGAAGACTGATCAGAGATGCAGCCAAGAGGCCCATGATCACTCTGGATGAACTGCAGAGATCTACATCTGAGGTGGGAGACTCTGTCCATAGGACAACAATCAGTCGTATACTGCACAAATCTGGCCTCTATGGAAGAGTGGCAAGAAGAAAGCCATTTCTTAAAGATATCCATAAAAAGTGTCGTTTACAGTTTGCCACAAGCCACCTGGGAGACACACCAAACATGTGGAAGAAGGTGCTCTGGTCAGATGAAACCAAAATCGAACTTCTTGGCAACAATGCAAAACGTTATGTTTGGCGTAAAAGCAACACAGCTCATCACCCTGAACACACCATCCCCACTGTCAAACATGGTGGTGGCAGCATCATGGTTTGGGCCTGCTTTTCTTCAGCAGGGACAGGGAAGATGGTTAAAATTGATGGGAAGATGGATGGAGCCAAATACAGGACCATTCTGGAAGAAAACCTGATGGAGTCTGCAAAAGACCTGAGACTGGGACGGAGATTTGTCTTCCAACAAGACAATGATCCAAAACATAAAGCAAAATCTACAATGGAATGGTTCACAAATAAACATATCCAGGTGTTAGAATGACCAAGTCAAAGTCCAGACCTGAATCCAATCGAGAATCTGTGGAAAGAACTGAAAACTGCTGTTCACAAATGCTCTCCATCCAACCTCACTGAGCTCGAGCTGTTTTGCAAGGAGGAATGGGCAAAAATTTCAGTCTCTCGATGTGCAAAACTGATAGAGACATACCCCAAGCGACTTACAGCTGTAATCGCAGCAAAAGGTGGCGCTACAAAGTATTAACTTAAGGGGGCTGAATAATTTTGCACGCCCAATTTTTCAGTTTTTTATTTGTTAAAAAAGTTTGAAATATCCAATAAATTTCGTTCCACTTCATGATTGTGTCCCACTTGTTGTTGATTCTTCACAAAAAATTACAGTTTCATATCTTTATGTTTGAAGCCTGAAATGTGGCAAAAGGTCGCAAAGTTCAAGGGGGCCGAATACTTTCGCAAGGCACTGTATATGTGTGTCATTAGAGCTGTCCGTTATCTTGAATTTCACACTTGTGTTCATCATAAAAGAAATGGAGAAATGGTTTCTTCTCTACGGCTGATAACTAACATGCTTTCCTTCCTCTTATAACCCCCACGTTGTCAGTCAAGCACTTAAGCTCATTCTAGAAAGTGATGGCTTTCTTATGTCTTTTTACTGCTTACATCTCATGTGTGCGCCATTCTAATATACTAAGCTATTGGGTGCTATATGGTATCTATAACATTGCTCCTGCATGATTTTGAAATGCCTTTGTGGATTTGTATAACAAGTTTTTCATGGGTCTTATCTTTTTAGGTGTTCCTTGCCAAGTTTCTGAATCATTTGCTACCAAGCCTGAGCTTGGGGAACATAGACTCCAAATGGATCTCGCGAGATGAGAAAGAGGTAACTTCTGCTTTTATCTGTTTTATTGCAGAAGATGCTGGTAGTTATTGATAAGATTCAGTGGCCTCAAAAATAAGGCTTTGTATTACTCTGCAGGTAACATGAGATAAGAGTGTGATGTAACTGTATAGCCAGCTTTATGATAAGAGGAGATATTCTAGACTTGACATTGTTTGTTTCTAGATAATTAATCCACAACCAAACACCCACAAGGTACACAACAGAAGTGGAAAGAAACAGAGCAATACATGCTTTTATGTTTTACAATAAGTAATTATCAGTTATTAGTTATATAAAAAGTGTATTGTCTAAATGTATGGCTTTTCTTTAGTACAACTTCATTCCTAGATACTGTATCAGAGTTTGCATGTATTATCTAAATACAGTCAACAGATTAGAAAAATCAATATACTGGATTGTTAGTGCCATTAAAGTGGGTTTCCATTTTCATACCAAGGGGCTGAATTGGCAATAGCACATCAGTTTTAACACTTTCAAAGTTATGAACTTTCACTTGCCAGTCAGAGAGCCCCATTATGGGGACAAGGCCTCCTTGTTCTTGACTGCTTCTTCATTTAAAACCCAACAGAGAACACCCTTGTTGGTACTATGGCTCAGGCCTATCGTCAGTCAATGAGCAATGCCCTCCAGCCAAGGTTATATTTATAGCTTGAAATATATGTTTGATATAGTCTGAACCTCCTTATGCAATGTTCATTTACATTTAAAAGCATATACTGGTAAATGTTTAATAAAAACCCTCACATACAGTATTCAAATACAGTGGTGTATATGTCATTACACTGGATATGATGACAGTTATTGAACAAAAATCAATGTAAAATATTCACAGTAAAAGTGCATTACATGTTTGGTACATACAGTATTAATGTTTTAAACCTTGTAAACCTCTAAGTACAGTGTTTACAAAAACATAAAAATGGCCTTTAATTCCACTAAAATGTCAGTTTACTGACATTCAAATCCAAATGTTGATTTGCAGATTGTCTAATCTCGCATTTTTCTCCAGGCTTATTAACAGAATTATAACCCCTAATTAAAACAGTATGTTGCACATGTGCAAAAAAATAAAGAATTCAAAAACGGTACTGGATTCCAAGTCCTGACCGGACATGATCACCCCTCGAACAGGCAGCATACAGGATGATAAGACAAACCAAGCAGCCAGGTGAAGACACACTTCAGCTTACTGTGTGTTTCATTTGCATTGTAGGAAGTGAACAAAAAAAACCATTTATTGGCGTAGCCCTTTACAGAACTGATCATGCCTGTTATTACAATGAATGCATTTAAATAAGCTTAGACTAACCAAACAGGAGCACCAGACAGACTTACAGGCCTTGCTAATTCAGTAAGGACAGATGGAAGGGTGTAGTGGACTGTACCATTTAGAATGGTAATGACAGGTGGAAGGGCTTAGCGGAATGTACCATTTAGAATGGTAATGACAGGTGGAAGGGCGTAGTGGACTGTACCATTTAGAATGGTAATGACAGGTGGACAGAAATAGAGCTGGAACAGTATGCTTTCAGACTACAGCGGTCAACAGTCAGGCAGATGTTTATGTTTCAGCAACTTCAATGGCATCGAGGGAGATGGTAATACAGGGTGGTTCGTAAGTCATTTTATCAGTTCATGGACAAACTAGAAAAGCTGTCAGATACCAACAGAGAACAGGAACGGGTGCCAGATTGTGTGATAAAAATAATTGCAACAGAATAAAACTAGCAAGTAACAACTTATCCAAGGGTTACATAAAAGTCATGTACTGTCTTTATTGTGCACCAGCAAGAGCTCTCCCACGCATGAGCCAGACATGTCGACATGTCTCCCACAGCCTGACAGTTCATTGCAAATTGGAATGTTCTGAAGAAACAGATTACAGCAGTTCGGTTTATTAGTATTGTTATGCAACTTTTGAATGTGCATGTGAGGAAAATGTATGGAACTATTTTTTACCTTTTAATAATTACCTTGGAAAGTTATGGGTGCAGTACAGTGGTGTATATGTGTAATTTTAAAATATCCAGGTTAATATATTCAGATAAATACTGTATAACTGTCCCAGTTCTGCGCTTTGGAAATCTGGTCAGGCTATTCCCATGGGTTTACTATGCATGCCACAATTTATCATGGTTTGACTTGTTTTGTTAATATGCTTTTCCATACCTCTTTGAGCTTTACAATGCTTTATTACATTTTGCTATGCTTTTACTACAGGGTAAGAACAATAAGTTTGCATCTCAGTGTTATTTATTATACCTTTTAATAGCCAGTCTGTTTCTTTCTCCATGTATGTCTTTCATTTCTCTTTTCTGGATGGCTTTAATTGTGTATAATTTCATCATGCAACCGATCATTTATTTCCTGTCAGCTATTCCTCTTTGTATGTGGGTGTGTGGGGGGGTTGTACATCATTGTCATTCTTTCATTTAGTCGATCGTTGATCAATGTCACAGAGTCCTCTCAAGATCAAATGCTGGGTGACAATATTGTCATGTCTGAAATAGCAATGTTCATATTCTGTTGCTTAGTGTAATAGATTATTTGATTGAATGTTGTGAGAGGAAACGAATCGTTCATCTCTGGAAGGCACGGCATGTGCGAAATACAGTAACATTATGGAGAAACAAATACCCTCAAGCGACCTGGTTTTCATTTTTCCAAATTGTGTGTTTAATACTCATGAGAGATGAAGGACAGTGGCATTTTATTCACCAGACATCACTGCCTCTATTAATAACTGCAAGAAGGATGTGCTCCATCTCTACAGTGAATTCTCCAAGGGCAGGAGAAGCCTTCAGCGTTGAGCACTGAGCTGCAGACAAGGAGTCTGACTCACCTTGGCCTGCTTGTGCTGGACAGTATAGAACAATGAGCCAGGACATGTAATATAGTCTGAAGCTGTTTCTTATCATCCCCCACGTCACAGACTCCTCCATGTACAGATTCTTCTATTACTCGGTATTAACATTATTGAGCATACGTTGTTGAGAGTATGAGATTCGGGGGATATCTGTACATACATCAATCCTTTTTGTATATCACACCTATTTGCCTGCATATATCTGGAGAATCGTTTATCCAGTTGGCATGAAACTTGATATTAACATTATTTAGTTGAAGTTATTGAGAGTATCTGATTCTGTGGACCTGGGGCGTGTCTGCCTGTCTGTGTCTTTTCGTCCATCTGTCTGTCTTGCATTCTTGTTGGACGATCGCTTATGAAACTTGGTAATTCTTTTTGTATACTCTTCTGTACAGGCTGTTGCTGTAGGTCACAGTCATCAGCTGTTTCATTCTGGGTTGCTGTTCACATCACGTGATGGCAATTTCCAGCCTTTTCTGATTTCATCTGTAGAGACATTTTTACAGAAACTGTACCAGGGAAGAGTGCATTCAGACTTTTAGCTGATTTCTGTTTTTTTTTTTGTTTTTTTTTTTTATATTCAGTAAATTGTGGTGTGCTGAGAGAGTCTCACAGTTAGGCAAGCACAGGTTTGGGTCCTGGCTTTGCAGATTTGCCATGTTGCATTAGCTCTGTTACTATTGCTGGTCAGGGAGGCCAAATCGTCCCTACTGGCCAGTTGTAATTTGGCGATTAAAATTTCAGATTCAGGTATAGCTCTATTCACCAGCCATGCGTTTCTCAATGCCTCTGAACTACAGTGATTTCACTTCAGGTACACAGTAAGAAAAGTGTAATCCTCAAATGTCTCTTTGCAGGTGGAAGCGTATGATAGCGATGAGCTGAACTACCACGGAGGGATTCGCATCTCCTTCGGGATGCAGTTAATGAGAGCTGCCGCCAAGATCGAGAAAGCCTTGCCTGACATCTCCTGGCCTTTCCTGCTGCTCCACGGAAACGCAGACAAACTCTGCGATATCAGTGGCTCACAGCTGATGTACGAAAAAACACAGAGTCAGGACAAAGCACTGAAGGTAAAAGTAAAAAGCCTGTTCTCTATAGGATAACTGATCAAGCAGGCTTCACCCTCAGATCTTGGTGGACATCATCCCGTTATAACTCCTGCAAACGGTCCTGTTCAATACAGCTAGCTTATTGCTTGTGCATACTGGTTGAATTATTTTATACGTCTCGTGTTCCCCTAGCAGTCACCCCTTAAGACATAACATTACCTCATATCTGTCCTTGATAAAACAAAAGTTAATAAGCATGCTGTGCCTTGCATAGAAACGAAGGGTACAGGGGCTACTTCAAGCTGACCTCAGTGTCAGTATGTTAGAATGAAATCCCAGTCAGTCAGCTGTGGCTGCGGGTAGGATCATGAGTTAATTATTTAGAGGCACGGCTTGACTGGAGAACTATGCGCAGCAGGAATGATACAGAATGATCGTTCCTATTTTACCAGAACCCCCACCCATTGAGATCTGCAATTAAACTGTAACAGAAAAGTGAAATAAACCCTTACAATTGCACCTAGATGCAGTTGGACCTAGAAGTTCTAACAGTTAGTGTTCTAAGAACCCTGTTCTTGGATCACGCTGTGTGTTGCTTAGAAGACAGATGCCCAAAGATCTACACATAATCCTAACCCTACACCATTCTACCACAAACCTTCACAACTTAATCCTAACCTGTCAGATTGCATTTCAGATGCATTTCAAAGTGTGCAACTTTTAGTGCAGACGAATTGACAGCCTGAACTGTATCAGATTTAAATATCTGTTTTCTTTTAATCAAATATTCAGAGCATGTGAACAACAGATCGATCTCATATCTTATAAATGCCATATGATATAGAATTAGAGAAATTAGGGGGCTGAGAAGGGAGTAAGTATGCATGCACCTGACCTGCTTTTTCTGTACCTTAGAGATGCCTTTTGGTTTTATGTGCCAGTAACATTAAGCAGTGTAGATGTGCTTTTTATAAGACCCTTATATAGCTTTTATAGACACATTTGCCGGTGGTTTTGTTTCCTATTGGTGTTTAGTATGCTTTACTATGCTTTTGTCATACGCTGTGTTCAACCACTACTACACTGCTTTGTTTTATCATGGAATAGCAATTGCATTAAGAGACGAGGACATTTAGGTACACTGATAGTTGTTGCATGACATTGCATGGACTGTGTGCAGCTGGCACATACTTTTATCTGAATACACTACAAAGGAATTGAGTACTGTAGGGCATACAGGGCATTGTGCCATTGAATAGAATGAGGCAAACATCAGATTAAGATGGGTCGTCACCAGGGGTTTATGTTTCACATCCATATTTAAAGACATGTTTCTGCCAGGTGCTCTGTAATGTATACTGCAGGCGTCTCTCAGACAGGTATTTATGCAGCATTTCGAATGATGATCTGAGAAGTTAAGATCACTTGTCAGCAGTCTCCTTTAAAGCTATGTAGAGGATAGTAGGGGTGATCATACATTGAAACATTTTCCAAGTGTTAAACATTAACTGTTTGTGTAAACTTAGCATAGTGGTAGAGTAAAATGCATTAAGAATATGACCCTTAGTACAGTAAGAGGTTTACAGGGTCAAAGTAATGTATTTTATATTGAAAAGTCTTTTCCATAACACATAAATGCTGTACTTAATGTTGCAGGGCATAACAAACAAGCAACAGAACTCTAACAGAGGCTTCTCGTAAGGGCTTTTCATATCGGCTACAAAGACTCCCAGTGTTCACAATGTGTTTATTACGAAAGCTTAAATAGTAAGATCCCTAAAGGACAGCACATCCCTAGTGAGTTTGATATGGAACACTACCTAACACAGAACCACCACCGAACCAAATGTTTCTGTAACCGCTAATAATACTGAATGAAGTTTGGAATCTTAATTTTGGGAGGAAGTTCGCCCCCCCCCCCCCCCCCCCCCCGCCCCCCGCCCCACACACATTTAAGTGTTCCGTTTTGCACCAATAAGAAGATGAGCCTGCCCCTCCTTGCCTTAGATTCATTCCCATCCCTCTGCCTCCCCCATCGCCACTCCTATAGCTGCCCCTCGGAGTGTCTAATCTGTTATGGGGGTGGGCAGTCTACTGCCTCGCCCAGTTGGTCATGTGCTGGCCATTCAAAGCAAGTGGGTTTAAGGAAATGAATGTTCAAGCTGTCATGTTGCATAACTGGCAATTCAGTTAGCTTGTTTCAAATATATATATTGTGTGGGTTTGTCTTGAACGTCTGAATAGCAATAGATATTTGTGTCTGTGTCTTGATGTTACCATCTCTCCAGCAGAGATGCTAGTGTTTACTGCAGTCTTTTAATGAACTCCTGTTTCTTAAAGGAGGCAATTCCATGTAAATGATACAAAACTGCCTTGCTTGTAATGCCAGCAATAGGAGCACTTCAGTTGTCTGGTTCTAGTTTTGTAAAATTGCTAAGTTATTTAAAGACTGGAGTCAATTATTTGAAAATATAACCCAGTATTTCCCAAAGCGAGGAGTCTGAGATTGTGAGGGGACATTGAAAATAAAAATATCATTTATTGAAAACATTTACTAAGTTTTCTGGTATAGTACAGATTACTGGCTTCGGAATACATTTTAAAAGTTTTTAAACGATGCATTTGGTAGCAATACAATCAGCGTTTTAGTGACATGAGTTGCAAACCCTGTTTTTTCTGATCCTTGGGTTAAACAGATAAACTACTGCATATAGAACAAAGGAGACTCAGTCTATTCAGCAGTCAATGCAGTGTTACTGCGTATTATTGCTGTTCTGTCATTGGAAAGTGTTCTGTGTTTGCAACGACTGGATCACTTGAGCTCAGAGCATCAACACTTCAAAAAGCACACACAGCATTAAGTACAATGCTTAAAGCACACGATGCATGAATTTGAATGACCTAAATGTGCTTTTACACACATTTGCATAGTGTTGCTAAGGTAATCTGAAATCACAAGCAACCATGGTAGGTGAATACCCGTGTTGTGTAGTCTGTAACCAGACAGGTTAAAGGTTTAAATAGATTTTACACAGTTTGAGAATATTCCCAGAGGGGATCCACACAAAATATGCCTCTTTAAAATGTAAATGAAGTATCAAAGAGACGCAGGCATGGATTTCATTGACTGCAGCAAACCACCTTAAGATATATTTTGCATGATTCTGTCAATGAGTCTGCCATCTACTGGCAGAGATGAAAATTGCAGCCCCTTGCTAGTACGAAACAGACCAGATTATTATTATTTATTTCTTAGCAGACGCCCTTATCCAGGGCGACTTACAATTGTTACAAGATATCACATTATACATTATTTCACATTATACAGATATCACATTATTTTACATACAATTACCCATTTATACAATTGGGTTTTTACTGGAGCAATCTAGGTAAAGTACCTTGCTCAAGGGTACAACAGCAGTGTCCCCCACTGGGGATTGAACCCACAACCCTCGGGTCAAGAGTCCAGAGCCCTAACCACTACTCCACACTGCTGTAAGATGTTCCTTATTTGTCATTTAATCCATTTAACTTGCATTACTCCTTTTCAATTGTAATGTCAGCTACAGTTATACACACACCGTTGGCTGGCACTATCAGACTCCCACAGTGAGCATGAACAGTATTTCTATTCTCCAAACCTGCATCAGTAGCTCATGAAAGTACAATGTATAAAACGTACTGATATCGCCTATAAAAGATACACATGCACTAGATTCAAGGCACTTTATTTTTATTTTGTTATGTATATCAAATATCCTGGGTCTCGCAGTGTTTTATAAAGAAAAAGATGTACCCATTTCCAGGTAAATAACAGGGGTAAGTATAACAAAGCTTTAATACTGTATGAATACCAACAGCTGTCTGAATAGCTCTCTTTCCTAAAGCTGGTGAAGTTAACCTCTATCAGTACCATAGTAAACTGGCAGCCACGCATTATACTAAAACACCTTCAAAGTGCTAAAAAGACTGAAACACTTTACTCTGGTTACAGTCTGACTCTCCAGGGTACTCCCTTTGGTACTGTGGTAACCAGAATCAAACACACAATTCAAAGTGCGGCCTCATCAGTGCTTTGTACAGCCTCATGATAAAGTACTGCCCACACACTGCATTCTGTGATTTGTGTGAGTGCTGCCCATTCCACAGCGTCAGTGATGCGTTAACGCACTGTGGGTCTAGCGCGTGTGTGTTTGTGTATTGCAGGTGTATGACGGCGCTTACCACGCTCTGCACCATGAACTACCCGACACGGCCAGCTCTGTTCTCCAAGAGCTCAGCAGCTGGATTCTCCAGAGACTGCCAGAAGGAAACCCAGTCCAATCCAAAGCACAAGCAGATGTTGCTTTTTCAGCATGAAGGATTTCTTTGCATTCACGTTACTGTTATATATTGAAACTGGCAGCTATTCACACCACTCAGCAAGCCCCTTGTATATAGTTTTTCATATAGAGTGGATTTACTAATATACGTGGTGTCAGTCTGACTGGGACATGGCATGGCTTTTTGTTTGGAAAGGATGGAAATGGGAACTCGCAAGATAGCATGTTCAGACTGGATCAAGTGTGTGTTAACTAGTTTTAAGCCTTTTCTGTTATAAATGTGGGAAGTTGTTTTAGCCATGGAAACATAGCCTTTATGGTACTGTCTTGCTAAACACACAAGGTGATGAGGTTAAAAATGTTCGCAGTGAAAATTAGACACAAGTATACATCTGAGTGACCTTGAGGTATCTCAGTGGCCAGTCTAATATGTGAAGGTCAATGCAATGATTATGTACTACATACAGCAGCAACTCAATGTTCTGAGAGCAAACTTTATACCAGTAATTGTATGAAGACATTGATGGTCTAAATGTTTGTCAAAAGAGTAACGAGTACATCTAAAATATAATAATAAACTAAATTATACTTTGTGTTTAGAGATAAATGCAGGAAACGACATTGTTTTATCCTTAGTTATACATGGCTGGTTTCACAGCCCCTGATTAGCATTAATCTTGGACTCCCTTACAAAAGTTTCCCATAGCAAAAGCATAGTGAAAGCATGGCAAAGTATAGGTAAGCATTGTAATGATTAGTGAGGTATGGTAAAGCATGGTAAATGCTGAGTATAACCCTGGGAAAAGCATGGGAACTGCAAAATACTGTGCAAAAATACTGTGAAACTTTTATAAGGGCTACCTTACCTGAGATAACATTAGGTAGTCCAAGATTAGTGCTAAAAAACCAGCTCATATTGTATATTTACATGTTCCTTAAATATTTCATACACACATTATTTTTATATAAAGTTATCAACTCAATTGGTTTCCAACACAGTGCTTGTTTCATATTGTTTCTTATTGACTGTTTTTTCATCTGTGTATTATATGCTTGTCTGTAAATAATTTTGCTTATTAAGTTGTGTGTCTTTACTTAAATACATGTGTTTCTGTTGTCTTGGAAAAACTGTACGGCATTTTACAAATATGTATTTTAAAAAATATAATAACAATATACTTGATCTTATACAAGCAATATTAATGGTCTCACTTTAGTACTTAGTCCAAAAGTTACAGTACTGTTCCTCTTAAGGCAGCATTTGAATGAAGTCTCTTTGAAAAGCTTTGCCTCTTGCTGGGAATTAATATCAGCATGATTTTATAAATGTGTACTATACTATTTGTTTATTTAGCTTGCCTATAATATCATTATATCAGCAGAATTACAGTTCTCTGGTTTGCATGCAATTCCAAAAAGGATGTGTGGAAGTTATTTTTTATTATGTGGATCAGTAACTAGGACGTTTAGATAAAGCATTGATGGCACAGTCTGCAACTGATTTAAGATAGGTATCTGAGTGCTATACAACAAAATGATACATTAGTCACAACGTAAAAATGCCTGTATGAAAAAATATATATATATATAATTTATATATTAATATTGACTGTCAGTCCATGAAATGCCTGTATATGTATGTACCTGCCAAGAATGAAATGTATGTAAATATAAAAGGATATTAATGTTTGTTTATATGAATATATGTATTTATTCAACACATAGTTTTAACACATTTTAAAGGTTGTTTGTAGAAAGTATATACATGTTAAATTTTAAAAGATGTCCTTGCGTTATCATTCACTACCTATGAATCAATATATATATATATATATATTTATATATATATATATATATATATATATATATATATATATATATATATATATATATGTGTGTGTGTGTGTGTGTGTGTGTGTATGTGAGATAATCCACTGTTAGAGTGCCATTAGGTACAATCAGTGTTGCATTATTTGAACAGTGTTTCACCACTTTTTGAGTTGTTTTATTTAGTTACTGTCATTGCCGAGTGTCATTGCTATCCCACCTCTTAGCAATTAAACCACGTTAGTATAAACAATTTAATTGATTTTCACATAAGAAAGTGAGCAATTGACAACTGCTGACGAATCCACAGTCCAGTGTGTTTTCTTTGACCAGGGCAGTTTTCAGTTGAAGTGGAAAATGAACCAATGAGCGCATCAAAGAATGAGGTCATACATATATAGTATTTTTCATTTGTTTTGGTTTGATTTATATAATAGCAACGCACTGTTATGTATATATTGTAACTGAGTTTATGTGGAAATAAAACCTATAAACTAATAAGGAGTCTGGCAGTCATTTCGTTTAGCTGCAATACCTAGTGTGTTAATAGAGGAAGATAATAATGGAACTCGAGGGAGTTCCATCATTACCGAGGAACATGTCACAGCAATGCCATTATCACTGTTATACTACACTTTTTTATTTCTTTAGTTATTTATTAATGTATCTCTGTTTAAAATAGTCATTGCAGTCCACTGAGAGTTTTCTGAGAGCAGGGCTCAAGCGTCTCTGGGAAGCATTTCACCAGTAAGCAATGCTTTTAGAACAGGTGTTGTTATAATTAGTGTCATCTCAGACAAGGTTTATTTGTTATTGAGTTATAACAGAACGTCTGGCCTCCATAGAAAACAATGGGAGAGCAGTGTCTGGTTGTTATATGGTATGAATTCATTTTGAATACCTCAAATTTTACAAACTAAAAAAGAGTTGCCCACCTAAATCCATTATACTCTAAATAAACATTGATTAATCACTGTGCAATTGTGCTCTGTTAAGCAAAAAAAAAAAAAAATAATAATAAATCAGTATAATTTGTAAGCAGATGTTTACCTGTTCCAATAATCAGTGTAGAATGTGATTTTGTTAATTATTTTTTTTTAAATAAGGCAGTTAGCAAAGGTAGAGGAGATCAGCCATATGGGTATTTATTATTTGATCAAGGTTATCAGATTTCATTATTCATCAGCATGTGAGAATGACCTCCTCCCAACGCACTGCTGCTGAACTTGAGACCTGCGATATTCAGAGATTGAACAGAATCCCTCAAGAACACAGAGCTGCTGGACTTGAGACTGCGATATTCAGAGAGTGAACAGCATCCCTCAAGAACATAGAGCTGCTGGACTTGAGACTGTGATATTCAGAGAGTGAACAGCATCCCTCAAGAACATAGAGCTGCTGGACTTGAGACTGCGATATTCAGAGGGTGAACAGCATCCCTCAAGAACACGGAGCTGCTGTATGAACAGTGGGGCACAACTGACAGTCCTTTAGAAGGAACATTACCAAGGAATATCATGCCATTCATATCAACCAGTAGGGCTCCTCCTACATACTCACATGTGCAATAGGTCATTATCAGCGATTTCTCTGTATGTTATCAGTACTGTAGGTAAGTTAATGCGCACACTGTGCTTTTATTAACAGATACAAGCTGCATTCCACCCCCTCCACATTCCAGTTCTATTTTACTTCATGATTCTAGCTCAAAGTGTATCAGTAAAAAAATATTTTTTAAGCATATTATTAAACAATGATCTAAAACTTGTAAATGAACTCTGAGTCAATGTACTCTTTTCCATCAATATCTAATGCTTAAATCTGCGTTTGACTCAGTAAAGAGGTTTGTCCGGTTTGTGTTCCTCTGACTGGAGCACCTTTATAGATCTCTAAGTCAGTGCTGGAGGGAGATGCCATTGGAAAGGTGGAGAAGGGGAGGATGGAAAAGAAAGAAGAGAAATTCCTGACCTGGGGTTAAAAAGGGGCACCAATTCCTTAACCATGCCAAGACTAAAAGTGAATTTAACGCTGTTTATCTCAGATAAGATTTTGAAGTAAATATGCAAAAATGTGATACATATCTTAATGTTAATATCAAGAAACAACCTTGGCTTGAGTTGTGTTATATGACGGTTCTAACCTGCGCTTGCTAGGACAATCTATGAGTTAGGCCCACAAAATTGTGACCCTGCTGACTGTTTATAGGTGACAAATCTTTTGACCCCACCTGCACTAGATCAAGAGACTAATTAGTTATTAATACAAACATCATAAAAAGTAGCAAACTATGGGCCATATCTTCCATACTCCAGTCTTAATAGCTACTCGTTTTAAAATGTAACTAAACTAGAACCAAAAAACGAAATAAGGGAATGAAATCTGAAACATCAACATGGAGCTAATTTAAGAGTAGCCCCTTCTCACAGGTTTAATAACAGAGCTGCAGGTCAAACCAAAACCTTGTCTATGGCTCCCCCTGGTGTATTTTACAAGTAATAACTTATTTTACTTCAAGCCAGCTGTGATTCTTCATTGAAAAGAAAACGGACAAATTTCCTTGTGTAGATTTTGTAATATTGCAGAATCGTTTCAGGTAATTAACCCTTAAAGTTGTGACACAGCAGAAGCACCCTCTGCAAATGGTTTTGTGGTAAGTTGAAACACAGTCGTCTCCTCCTTTCTCCTCTCTGTATAATTAGAGTCAAACCCGTGTGTATAAAGAACACCTGTTAAAAACGACCCGTCTGGAGTAATTACATGTCCTCTGTTAAATCACTTGTATCTGAACACACATTGGAGGAAGCAACCATGTTAGCGGTTACATCAGTATCTCAAGGATGTTGAGTTTACTCGCTATTCCTTAATATACTGCTAAATAATGTGGTATAATGCTAAATCAAAGGAAAATGGTTCTTCGTGGGTAACTCAATTCTTGAGTAAAGACATAAACAGCTTGGGACTGTGATAAAGTCTTCCAACACTCATTGCTTATTTATGAGTTACCCATTTCTTTGTGTGCCCTGTACCCCTGTCGAATGTCCTTTTCCAACTTTGGCAATCATGAGTTAAATTTGGTACATGGACCTCGAGGTTAGCCTGTCATTAGTTTGATCGCATTATGGCTGACGTACTTACCGGAAGTAGCTGTCACGTGATGTTCTGAAAGTCATCTATCGAAAACAATAGGAAACATGAGTACCACAAATGGAAGCGACAGTGTTATGAAAGAAGGCTCGTGCACCGGGACTTCCTGCAGAATTCAAGTAGTTATACAACTTCAGTGCATGCAATGTGCTGAAAAGGAGACTGTGTATGTGTAGGATTTTTTTTTTCAGACTCTGTTTTGATGCTGGTAGTGGTAGTGAGAAGTCAGAATGGCCAAGAGAAAAGGGTCGGTAGATGCCTGTGCAGTAACAGAATCTAAGAAAGCAAAGCAAGTCACAAAGGGGACGACACAGAGGAAACCGAAAACAGCTGGCAGTAAAAAACTATTGGGTGAGTATAATATAATGAAAATTGTCATTACAGTAGTTATAATATATATATATATATATATATATATATATATATATATATATATATATATATATATATATACTTTTGCATTTACCGCATATATATATATATATATATATATATATATATATATATATATATATATTTATATATGGTAAATGCAAACGTCACGTTTATACCAGTATTCGATTAATTTGTTTAATAGTTGCAGCAGAATTTGGGATTGTAAATTTACATTAAAAGTTTGGTACAGTAATACGGTCTTTCGCTCTAGCCTGCATATTGTGTCAAATCTGCCACTACTGAGACTTTCAATGTGTCCCACATACCCTCTTCAGACCCTATAAAAACAGTGTTGTCAGTAGTTTCCGTACGCTGCAAACATGACTGCACAAGTTGAACAGCGCTGACAGGCTGCAGTTTGTGTTTGCAGGTGTTTGAGGTTATAGTTCCAACCAAAAGAGAGAGCAGCACACTGGTAACCCCGCCACACATGAATATTACAGTATGGATGGGATTATTTTGTGGACTAATGAGAGAGGTTTAATCATTTGTTTTAGTACATGTTGGAGGGCAGTGTACTGTATGACCTATCCCATGGATCTGATGTAACAGTGTGTGTTAGGTAAGAGCTGACTTGTTGCCTTTTGATCAATTTAGAAGGTGCCTGTGCTGACAGGCTAGTCTCTGCAGTGAATTCTTCTAAGGTTCCAAGAGGAAAGAAAAAGAAGCCAGACTTCAAAGTTCCAGCGACAGCAGATGGGGCTTCAAAACAGAAGAGCATCAAACATGAACAGAAGAAGGAGCCAACTGAAATTAAAATAGAAGACCATGACAACAAGGACACTATGAGGTAAGCCTTGGGTCTTTGCCAATAATATCTTGCATTTCATCCATAACTTCAAAAACACAAGTTCAGGGTTTTAAAACACACGCTAGTCCTGCACCCAGTCATTGGTTTTCAAAAGCCCCTCAGTATTAGTTATAGGAGTTTGTGCAATCAAACCTTGGTTAAATAATGTGTCCCTTCCTTGTAACTGTATAAATAACTCCTAATAGTAAACCTAGAGGACTCATTCATGTTGTGAGAAACGCAATCTGTTCAGATTTAGCAGGGGCCTGATTGCTGGCACCTTGTCATTTCAGTAATATACCTGAACAAGGGAGTTCTGAAATCCAGGGCTGGGTGTAGGGCTATTGTGAGTTTCTAACCCTAAAGCTGAGGGAACACAAAACCACTTTTTCAGGATCAGTGGCTTGAAACCTGGTTCAAGGAGACTGGGAGACCTAGTATGAGGCATATTTGCTGTATCAAACCCCAAGTCTCCCTTAGTGTGCCATGCAGTGACCTGAAACCAAGTTCCAAGCCACAATGTGGCATCGTGTTCCCTCAGCTTTAGATGTCAAAAGTTTTGGCTGGAGACTTCAACTGTGTAATAACATTTTATATTGAACTTGTGCATCCCTTCTGCATTGACGCGGTACTAATGCAATGCCTCGGAACTAAAGGGGAGATTGCAGCAGAAGCACAGCTACAGTGGTTGAGCCGTTGGTACAACAGCTGAGTCAAACTATACAAACCTCTTAATCCTGAAGACCAATGTTTTCAAGTGTCTTCTCAAGGCCATACTTTCTCTTTGGTTTATTAACTAATAATGGTGAATATGCACGGTCCTTTTAATAAAGCTTTTTTGGTGGGCGAGTTGTCATGTCATTGTGCTCTTCTTCATTTTGTTTGTAAACCCGCACAGCACCTTGAAGGACAGGCTGGCCGACAGGGTGAAGAAGGAGAGCTCGGAGGAGGACAGTGATGAGTACGAGTGGGAGGATGTGGAAGGTAAAGGGATTGGAGGCCTTGTGAAGATCCTGAAAATCCTGAAACCTCGTCACTTTGAAAATTCATTTCTAGTGCAGCTGCGATCGTTGAGCCCTATACACTAAGGTTTATTATTTGAAGACTATTTTAATAAATTGATTAAAGTTTGATATTAATTAAACTCTTCTGGACAATGGCTGGCTTACTGTAATGCAGTCAAGGAACAGTTCATGAATACAAAACTTATCAGCAAAAATATAACCTGAATTCCGTAATTTGGTTCTGCTCAAAAGTTTTCAAAAGAACTTAAAATAGTACGTTTGAAATTTGAATTCATTTTGCAGGCGTTTTTCTCAAGGTTATATTACAGGACACAATTCTAGAGAACTGACTTTGAGATTTT
Organism: Acipenser ruthenus; assembly: GCF_902713425.1. Taxonomy (NCBI): domain Eukaryota; kingdom Metazoa; phylum Chordata; class Actinopteri; order Acipenseriformes; family Acipenseridae; genus Acipenser; species Acipenser ruthenus. The sequence continues at coordinate 12,812,351 of NC_081204.1, forward strand.
TTTTCTCTCACATTGAGTTGACCTCGTGGAATTGCCTGCTTCTGCAATGTTTTGAGGATCTTCAAGTTCCAGAACTCTGTCCTTGATCCATGGAGGCTCCCTGCAGTCAAACTAACAAGAGCTTCATGTCCTGCTTCTCAGAACTCAATGAGCCGGTATCGTTCGGGTCAGCCACCTCCAGCCTTCCCGAGCCCGTCCTACCCTGTCAGCCAGTCGAGATAGAAATTGAAACACCACAGCAAGCCAAGAAGAGACAGAGGAGGTAAAAAAATATATATATCTAAATGTATCATATGCAAGTAGTGCATTCAGGATTCAATTAATGTGCAAGCCATTGATGGCTGAATGCAAAGATATTGCTTGTCACGTGAGATTCAATTGTATTCACAATATCCAGTACTCCGTCGCGTATCCACCCGTCACATATCCGCCCTAACGGTTTATCCGCCATGATCAACCTCTTCAGCAACGTTAGTTTATTATTGAACAGAGAAGATTGGTTCAATGATTGTAGATCCTAGCAAAGTTTTCATACACTGTGTTGTATGTGTTGTATTTTACACCCTACTAGGGATTCACTAAAGTCACGATACAAGAAGCATTATCACTCGTCTAAACATTATATGGAATGCACAAAAGCAAAGATGATATGTACATAGTGTTAATGAGTAGAACACTGGTCTGCTTCTGTAACAGCAGTATGAATGATGCATTTATTAAATATATAACCCTCAGTGTGTAGAGCACCAAACCTGCCTCCCACGTGCAAAAAGCTCTACTGTACTGTTGTATGCTGCAAAGCTGCAGAACCGTTTGCTGAGCGCTTTGTTGGTGCAATGTAGATGCCGAGGCTGCTGTTTTTGTTTTTAGGGTTGTTCTTTAATATCTGGGATGTGCAGCAGTTGTGGTTAGTAAATGTTATTTAGTTGTCAGTTTCTTTACAGAGTTTGAAAGCAGACTCTCTTAATGAAACTGCATTCTCACTGACAGGGAGAAAAGGAAAGCTGAATTTGAGACCTACCTGCGAAGGATGATGAACCGTTTCAACAAGGATGTGGTTGTAGACACCCATAAGGTACAGTCATAATGTAACCCTGAACGAAACTGAGTCAGTGATGTTATAGGATTTGGGGGGTTGTGTTAAAAGAGGATACTGATTGAATTAGAAGTCTTTGCAGTGTTTTCCACCTCAAAACAATTCTAGAAATCTCCTCATTTGTAATACAGTGCAGATATACTAAGTGACTTCTACGTATCTTGTATAATGTTCACCCTAAAGCCTTCCTCACACTGGACGTGTGATGGATATATTGATATCAATGGGCCCAGTCACATTGGCTGTTGCCTGAAGCAAGCGAATTTACAAATAGATTTTTTTGCTCGCTTAACCCAGTCACTGGGAGTGTGTGTCTTTCATGTGGAAATGGCTTCAGACAAGGAGTTATTGTCATGTTTGGCGTGACTCCTTCAGTGAAGGAAATTAGCTTGCTTCGCTCGCTACACATCTGGTGTGTGGAGGGCTTACTGTGCTCTTTTAAGTTACAGTTTGAGTGATTTCTCTTTTTTATTTTTATTTTCTTTTATTATTTACAGGTGCACCTGCTCTGCTTGTTAGCCAACGGGTTCTTTCGGAACAGGATGTGCAGTGAACCAGATCTCCAAGCTATAGCCCTGTCTATAATACCAGAGCAGTTCACCAAAGTTACCCCGGAGCACGCAGACGTCATATACCTGTCAAATCTCATCAAGTGGTAAGCAACAAACCTGGAGAAGCTGTTTGATTTGGAACTCAGTTAGTTTCAAGACAACCTATGTATGACGTTTTTGCTGGGAGATGAAGAGTGCAATTTAGGGCTCATTCCTGGATCAAACACTTACCACTGCAATGATGTGTCTTTCACAATACCTTCAGCTCAGGTCGTAGGATGGACTTGTGACTTCTGACCTTGATGGTCAGAAAGCTACATTATTAAATCTCAGTACTGGACACACAAAGTTCGAAATGATCCCAAACAGACATACCCAGGATCTGTGTGAACTTCAAAGCGTTGTTGGTTTAAAGTAACTGGTTCATACAGTCATGTCAGCTATCTGATAAATTGGTAACTGCTTGATACACAGTAGGTATGTGTTGTCTGTCCAGGTTTATGTCAGCCTTTGTCCTGAACCCGGAGTTATCCTATAATGAGAACGAGAGCCAGGTGTCAGCTCTGGAAAGGAGGTTTGAGACGTTTGCTGCCAGAGACCATGAAGAAATGACACATGTAGGTATCACACTTTATACAGAGACCATGAAGAAATGACACTCGTAGGTATCACCCTTTATACAGAGACCATGAAGAAATGACACATGTAGGTATCACACTTTATACAGAGACCATGAAGAAATGACACATGTAGGTATCACACTTTATACAGAGACCATGAAGAAATGACACTCGTAGGTATCACACTTTATACAGAGACCATGAAGAAATGACACTCGTAGGTATCACCCTTTATACAGAGACCATGAAGAAATGACACATGTAGGTATCACACTTTATACAGAGACCATGAAGAAATGACACATGTAGGTATCACACTTTATACAGAGACCATGAAGAAATGACACATGTAGGTATCACACTTTATACAGAGACCATGAAGAAATGACACATGTAGGTATCACACTTTATACAGAGACCATGAAGAAATGACACATGTAGGTATCACCCTTTATACAGAGACCATGAAGAAATGACACACGTAGGTATCACACTTTATACCACACCTGCGGCTACATTTCCATCACTTACTTTTATGTTATGTCATGAAAGGTTTTTTGTTTTTTTTCATTGTGAAACGCCTAATCCATTCTGTTGCTAAGTGTACTGTGTATCATTTAAAACAAACGCTGTTTACAAAATGTTGATAGTCACAAAGTACTTTAAGATGGAAGTAAACTTTGATCTAAATTTTTACTTAGATGAGGATATTTTATTAGCGGGATTTCAAAAAGACCTTAGAAAGCACATCTCTACACCCAGTTATATATATACACATACATACACACACACAGTTTGTTCATATTGATGTAGGGATTTGTGACATAAACAAGGTATGTCATGAATGATAGACGTCTTTTTTTCTTCTTTTTTAGCTTTTCTTAATAATTCTCAGGGCTTTACAGTTATTTTGCCGTCTGGTGCTGTCTCTTCAACCCATTTCTCTGAAAGGACCCCCCACTAAGGTATGCTGTGTACAGGATCTGTATCTCTGCAGCTCTGGATATATGATTTTAAACTGTAAAGACAGACTTTGACCTCGGAGGACATTCTGTGAGCAATTCTTATTTATTGAATGTAAAGAATACTTATTCTAAGGGGCTTGTTTTCAAACCCTACTGTAGGAAAGTGGATTTTTAGTACATTTATTCACAAGTCACTTTTGTGAATAAATTTGTGAGAATGTTATGCTATTGAGAGGTAGGGAAATTAAAGAAAAATATTCACATTATCCTTAATGTAGACATATATGAAATAAACAACAGATGGTTTACATCGGAGAGTTGGTAGGCTCAGCTGTTGCAATCAGTTAAAATATTCCTTAAAATGTTATCAATCATGCAGTTCCATTAGCTATGTAGATCTCGTATGTGCAGTTATCAGTTTGCCTGGCTTACTTTCAGTTAGACTTCTAGATAATTTGAAGCAGTGTCTTCAAAGCAAAAGTATGTCAGTCATTAGGGCAAGCAGCTGGCTGGTTAATGATATGAAGAGGCATTGAAGGGCTGGGGATAATTTCACTCTCCAGGTGGGACGGGCTAATAAAGTGTAAGGCTACCTGAAAGTAAGCCACCTGTGTTGCCAGATTCCATTTTTGTTTTTTTTAATGAAAATACATGTTTATTATATCAGTTGCTGCTTTCAAAACTGTAACTTAAGTGAATGGAATTCCCTGACCTGCAAGATTTGTAATAATTTATTCTGTTAAACCTCTTTAGCTGTATCATTGAGCTAAACTAGTTTCATATTTCAGAGCAAGTCAAGAACTTCCAGCCGCGCTTCTCGGGACAGTCCTGGTTCTTCCCGGAAGACCAAGCAAGCCAAAAAAAAGTGTCCAGTTCAGAAGAAAGGCAGGGCGAAGGGGGTTGAGGAAACCTCATCTGATCAGGAAAGTGATGGGGCCTCAGAGAAGGGCCAAGGAGCCAAGCGAGCAGCCAGCGGGCAGGGCAGGTCTGGCAAGGGGGCAAAGAAACGCAAGTCTTCAGAGGAGGCGGGCAGTGATGGCAACAACCAACAGAGAGCAGCGAAGGAAGGAGTGCAGAGACCCAAGAATGCCCGGCGCAGGACAGTGGCCTCCAAAGTCTCGTATAAAGAGGAGAGTGGGAACGAAAACAGCAGTGACTCCGAGTTTGAGCTTTCCTCTGACACGGATTTCTCAGAAGGAGGAAAAAGCTGCACACCTAAGGGCAAGAGAGCCTCGCAAAAGGGAGCTGAGGTGCTAAGTGGTGATGACGGAGACATTAAAGTGGTCGGCGAGGTGTCTTCCAGGGGTACGGACCAGTGGCTGGAGGTCTACCTCGGTCGAATAGGAAAATGGGTTTGCATGGATTGCGTGCGACCTACGGTAAACCAGCCGCAACAGTGCTATAAATCCGCCACCAAACCGATTGCCTACATTGTGGGCATTGATGATGATGGCTTCGTTAAGGACATTACAAGGCGCTACGACCCGGCGTGGATGACGTCCACCAGGAAACACAGAGTAGATGTTGAGTGGTGGGAGGACATTGGAGTGCTATCGGAGTCCGGTCAATGAGAGGGAGAAGAAGGAAGATCTGGAGGTGAGGAGCTCCATGATGGGCTGATGCCTTTTCTTTGTTCTTTACAATATCGATATCTTAACCCTTTGCGGTCCATTTATTCAGCACGTCTCAGGCGTGTGAGGTCCAATTTATTTTCACACGCACACTTTATTTTAGACGCACTGTTTAAAAGTATTTTTTTTCACAGTAAAACAGGTTTAAAAGGCACTGCATATCAACAGGACAGTCAGTACTGCATCTCAAGCCCCGCCCCACCCCTTGTTCGCTGTATTTTTTCACATAGCTCTTCATAGTCGTGCATACCGATAAATCATCTCCTGATCACTCGTTTTATCACCAAACTCCTCAACATTGGCGACTCATGGCTTGAAAAACTGGTGGGGCACAGCACCCCCATCACCCCCCCCCCCGAAAAAAATTAATAAAAATGCTCAAACCCGATGCCCGAATTTAACCATTTTTATGTAAACATTAAGCTAGCTTTCTAAGATTACCAGATATTTCATCACAAACAGTTCTACGCCAGATTGTCACAATCAAGAGAGCTGCAAACAACACTTTACAGGCAAGAGTCTCTTATCGACAGACAGCTACACCTGCACTAACCTGAGCGTTTGAAATGGAAGGATCGTCACACTCTTGTGCTGTTCGTAACATTCTGAACTACAGAAGAGTCAGGTTCGGTTTCTGTTGATGTCTCTGGCGTTGGAGGTTTAGCTTTTTTGTTGTAGAAAAACTCCAAACGTAGCTGTCTTTTTGCCATTTTAACAGGGCTCAAATTCACTCCGTTTTAGCACATATTTTCGCTGACTGAAAAAGTGAAAGTCTCACACGAGAACAAATATAACGGTGAAGGGTCTTAGACACTCTTTGTTATGTTATTATGTTTTGAAAGTTTGAAATAAACTGCGCATTTTTAAATAATAAACCCTGGCAACAGTGGCGTAGCCAGGATTTTTTTTCGGGAGAGGGTGGCAATGGTAACTTTTTTAAGGTGAATAGTCACAGTGGTGAAATTGGCAACCTGATTTCTTATTAGTGCATTGACGTTTTATTTTCGAAAAATAAAGAACTTTTTTTTTTTTAACAGAAGATCCAATAACCAAATACACTGTTGTGCAAAATAGTTAAAAAGAGAGATTCAGTTCAGAACACTTCCGTTTAAAAACAAAAAAGGAAATACGAAGCAAAGGACTTGAACTTTTAACATGCGCATCAAATTTCACATTATGATAATAAGTAACTATATATAATTTCATTCGTACTTATGGTTGTTCATTTCACATTTGGTGTTCAAAGCAAAGCAAACCATTTTATTTAATTTCACAAATCCTGACTAATGTAATTACTCTTTGACTGACGCAGGACTGCCGATGGTACCTAATCTTCTGGAGGTTCGGGAGAGGAGGGACTTGTGCACACAGTTGCATTAACTACATTGTATAACTACAGCGCCTTTAAACACACAAAAAAATGTACAAACAGCTGATCCAACAAAAAACTTGGGTTGATTGACAGCAAATCCAACCACTCATTATTTTGGTATCACACTGCACTGACATTCGCTGACGGACACGTTGTAGCCTAAACAAATAATCAGAATGAAAACAAGTAGGTAACCGAACTCAGGAATTGAAACAGTTTTGCCGGTTTTCTCTCAGCAGCGTCCAGAACTGTTTCCATTCTGATTTATTTCTTTAGTTATTCAATTAATAACAGGTTGTACATTTACCACCACTCCATCTCCAAGACCTGGATGGACTTGGTTACCGTCCCTTGATGAAGCTGGCTGCACAATCCGTGAAAAATGATAATCTTATTAGTAGGATGGCTGCTGGAGAGGTCAACTGGCAATAAGATATGTCATGAGGCGAGTGCATTCTATGTAAATACATAGGCTACTCGTTACATAGTAGATGTCCTCTACCACATCTATATGTGTAGTAGCTAGGCTACATAGCATATACAGTAATCATAGCCTATATGTTTCATGTATCTGTGTTTGGGGTTGAGCAAGTACAGCTTGCTTATGTATTCTCATTGGTTGATAGCAACGCGGTAAATAAAAAGTTCTTTCCGTGAGCGAAAAGAAAAATCAGCGCCGCCCATGCCACGTCCGCCCCGCTATAATGGGAAGCGAAAAATATAACAATATTGGAATTTCTTACACATGTTTCAGTGTGAACGATCCTAACACAGTGGCTAAGCCACTGCCTGGCAGAAATCAGGGGGGGCACGTGACCAGGCGTGCCCCCCCTATGCGTCGCCACTGCTCCTCAATAATGCGATCCATTGCTCAGATCCTCCCCTTTTTTTCGGCTTCTCTTGGCTCCTATCAGTCTCACTCGGCCATTGAATGGTTTTCTCGGCTTTTTCCGGAGAAAAAACGACTAGAGACCTGTTTTTTACGTCTTTTTGATGATGTCGGACAGGGTCCGACATTGGACCGGAAAGAGAAAATTGTAACGTCGGACCTGTTCCAACATAGGACTGCAAAGGGTTAAATAGGTCACCAAAGGTAATCTATTTAGAGTTGTGGATTGTAGCAGTGGCTTCAAAACAGTGAGAACGTTTCAAGGAACCTGACAAAGCAACTTTCCCCAGGCTGGGGGAATCATTTTATTTACACGAATGCTTCTGTTAGGTGCTTGCCATTATTTTTCCCGATGTAACCTATCAGCTTGACGTCAGCTCTATCGTACTGTATTGGTCTTCATTTCCAATCCCATGTAAACAGTATGCTAAAGTGGGTGATTAATAGTGATAAGAAAATGTCAGATTTCTATGGAGATCCTGTGTCAGGATGAACGTTTGTGAGCCACTGGATTATAATGCAGCATAACAAGTAAGAAATTCATTTGAAAAAACAAAAAAACAATTAAGCATCAATTAAACAAATATAAGGAGAACAAGGAAAAAATACAAGGAGAACATGTGAGTAATGACAATGGGAAGCTTGAAGCCTGCCTGCCCTGGAGAGACCTGAGGGAGGGAGCAGTTTAGTCTCCATGCCTGTCCAATCCTAGACTGTGCCCAGTTTTAATTGTGCTGTAGTGCGTGTAGTGACTTTGGTAGGTAGATCCTTATACAATCTGTATTTTGACCTCTGTTTATATGTTTCTTAGCTTCATGCCCAACTCCTGGACCAGCCACTACCAACTTCCATTTCTGAGTACAAGAACCACCCGCTGTATGTGCTGAATAGGCATCTTCTGAAATACGAAGCCCTCTACCCACCAACCGCCGCCACCCTGGGCTACTGCAGAGGGGAGGCCATCTATTCCAGGTACACTGGGGACTCCCTCGGGGCATAGAAAACAATGACCTGACATGGAAGCCTAGCATACACTAACAAACAGTGTTTCCTCATGCATGCTGGGTCTTTGCTGTTGTAGACGTGGCTTCTACTTGGAGAAGCATCTTACCGGAAAAGAGCTTTGAGAAGCATCTTACCGGAAAAGAGCTTTGAGAAGCATCTTACTGGAAAAGAGCTTTGAGAAGCATCTTACCCGAAAAGAGCTTTGAGAAGCATCTTACCAGAAAAGAGCTTTGAGAAGCATCTTACCGGAAAAGAGCTTTGAGAAGCATCTTACCAGTAAAGATTCACTGATCGTGTGACTAGGACTTTAACTAATATGTGTACGGGGGTATCTTCTCAATGTGTTAAAGCTTAAGAAAAGTTAAAGAAGGGGCTCCCGAGTGGCGCATCCAGTAAAGGCGCTCCGTGCGGAGTGCAGGATGTGCCCTATAGCCTGGAGATCGCAGGTTCGAATCCAGGCTATGTCACAGCTGACCGTGACCGGGAGTTCCTAGGGGGTGGCGCACAATTGGCTGAGCGCTGCCCGGGTAGGGAGGGCTTAGGTCGGCAGGGGAATCCACGGCTCACCGTGCATCAGCGACCCCTGTGGCCGATAGGGCGCCTGTGGCTCTGCAGCGGAGCCGCCAGATCTGTGTTGTCCTCCGGCACTATAGGTCTGGTGGCATTGCTGTGGATCTGCAGTGCGAAAAATGACGGCTTGGCAGGAGCACGTTTCGGAGGACGCGTGTTCCAGCCTCCATTTCCCGAGTCGGCGTGGGGGTTGTGAGCGGTGAGCCGGGGATACAGATAATAATTGGGCATGCTAAATTGGGGTGAAAATCGGGGTAAAATAATTGGTGACGGCTAAATTTATAAAAAAAAAAAAAAAAGTTAAAGAAAAACATTTCAGAAAGTTAAAGAAATTACACCGGAATTGCCATATTTATTGGATGCACTGTTTGTAGCATTTCTGTGCTGCAAATGTATAACTGTAATGCCATGGATCCCAACAGTTAGCACATCTATAAGTATTCCTAGGATACTGATTCATGTAAAGACATGGACACGTTTGAATTCTCTGCACCCATGTAATAAATGAAAGCCGCTGTGATATATGCCCCTGTGTTCCATTCCAGGGACTGTGTGCACACTTTGCATTCTCGGGACACGTGGCTGAAAGAGGCCAGGGTAGTGAGACTGGGAGAGGTGCCATACAAGGTACTGCAGCTCTTCAGTAACCAATCATTTCATGAAACACCTTCCAGTAGTTCCTTAAAGTAATTGTAGCGAACAAAATAATTCCATAAATCTTAGCAATTTTACACTTAGCTACATAGGTCTCAAATGTCCAGTTTTGAAAGAAACCTGGTATGGTGTATTTTTTATTTTTATTTTATTATTATGAACTACTTCTATTTTCTTTTTAAAACATGATATCTGGTTCTACTTTAGGTTATAGGAAGTTTCACTTTTCTCTGCTTCTTTTTAAAGGAAATATGTTATACTTGCACTTTCTGGGTCATGTTACTGGCTGAAAGCATGTCCGTCAATAGGGGAAGCAGCTGATTGGTTAATGACTGGGCAGAAGCCATTGAACGGGTAGAGAGAATTTCATCCTCCAAGCATTGATATCAAACAGATTTATTTAGTGTAGTTCCAGATATCCTGTTTTAAAATAAAAATACAAATGTATAACATGTTTCTTTCAAAACTGGTCTTTTGAGGCTTATAGATCAAAAGGAAGTTTACAAAAGTAAGAATTATGTTTGTTAGCTACGATCACTTTACAGGTTTCTGTAATTATTTGTTGATATTATTTAGAAAGTCAATATCACACAGATAGTTCAATATCCTTTTTTTCTCTTTCTTGCTCTCACTCTCGCTTTCTCTCTGTTTCGCTCTCTCTCTCCCCCTCGCTGTCGCTCTCACACTCTCGCTCTCTCTCTCTCTCGATGGTGAAAGGGTTTTCGAATCGTTCCCGCAAGGCCCGCCTGGTGGATACGGAGAGCCGTGATAAAGACGACCTGCCGCTATTCGGATCCTGGCAGACAGAGGAGTACCAGCCCCCCGTGGCGGTGGACGGGAAGGTAATCTATTTTCACACACCCTCATTAGCACTCATCTTGGACTGCCATACCTAACATGAGCCCCAATAACACCAGACAACCTTCAGGCCCCTCACTCAAGCAGCTTCTGAATTATCACAGATGGAAACAAGACTCCCATTGCATAGGAGTTTGATCCATTCCTGGTTTTACTATGAGTTTAATAAGACACACCTGAGCTTGTTACCTGTACACTGTAGCTACTCAAGCTCATAATAAAACCTGGAATGGGTGAAACTGCTATGCAGTAGGAGTCTTAGTTCCATCCCTGCTTATTGTCATGCAGACACATATATTGGATTTATATTATTTATATAATGAAGACATTGTGGCTGATGTTGCAACTAAAAGTGAAGATCATATCCTGATGCACCTAATGCAGATCTATCAAAAAAAAATTAATCACTCTTCATGGGTCATAAATAAAATGGGGGAATGCATTTCCAAACATTTACATTCGTCAGGAGAAAGAGAGTTTCTTTATAAGGTATATCCAGATTTTGCTCCCTTCAACAGTGCTGGTTTTCTGTAACACAAATACATCACTCATTTCAATCAGAGCATGAGCATTGTTTTAGGAGGGAGCGTGATCTAGATGCACCACTGCAATGTTTAGAAAGTTCCTGTGTAAAAAAAACTAAAGGTAATTCCCGAGTTGATTTGCTTATGTGTGAATAAAAGAATGTTAAAAACAATCAGGAATAGCTATATTTACTGCGATATAATTGGTAAAGTGCTGTGTTTCTTGTAAACACTGCAGGGTTCTGTAACACTTCGATGTTCATTGTGAATGTGCGGCGGTGTGTTGGCAGGTTCCCCGGAACGAGTATGGGAATGTGTATCTCTTCAAGCCCTGCATGTTGCCCATTGGCTGTGTTCGAATGCAAGTCTCCAACCTCCACAAAGTGGCTCGCAAGCTGGGTATTGACTGTGCCCCGGCGGTGACTGGCTTCGATTTCCACTGTGGATTCTCACACCCTGTGTAAGGCTCTCCTTTCACGTTCCACAATCCAATCCATTTATTAAAATAAAGTCATTCCTTCCTTTCCTGGCTTCTATAGAAGTTCTTCAACTTTACCAGAAGCAGGCCTTGTTGACGGTGCACTTTGTTTATGTAGTGTGGTACAGATCATAACTAATCTAAACTGGGTTTAGGCCCAGCTGGTTTAGAAGCAGAGTATGCAGTCATTCGTTTTTCGATTTAAAGCTGATTTTATCCTGCTTGCGTCTCTGCAGTATTGAAGGCTATGTCGTGTGTGAGGAGTACAAAGAGGTTCTACTGGCCGCCTGGGAGAATGAGCAAGCAGAGATGGAGAGGAAAGAAAAAGAGGTACGAGGTTATACAATTAAACTGGAAGCTGTGCTCCATCCCACAGGAAAAACAACATACTGTGCTTTCCATGTGTCAGCAAAATGATTTGGTAACACTTTAGTTTCAGGATCTGTGAATTACATCTTTGAATGTTCTAAACAAGTAAAGACATTAATTAAACACAAACTTAAAGGAGTGCTAACTGATTAAAATTAATTAGCTAAATACCTTTATTAACATTGGTTAACATTATTGTGCTGGGAATCGTTTTAGTTCATTTTAATTTGTTATAAGAAAATATTTTAAATACACTATCGATATGCTGCTAGATACTTGTACAGGTCACTCATTTGATTGAAGTTAAGACTGCTGAAGTGTTTTAAGACATGAAATGATTTGTGACCAAGGCATGCTATTCAATCCTACACAATGGAATAGAATGATAATACTATTATAGAGGAATATAATATAAGGCAACTTCAGTTGTGACATTTAAGTTTGATACATCACTATATACTGTAGTTTCCTTGTTTTGGCTATATCGTCTCACACTCTTCATTTACATTGAATATGCCCGTGTTCCAGTGTAATTACTTTGGTTACTTTTACTTCATCAGAAACGTGAAAAGCGAGTCCTGGCAAACTGGACGCTGCTGGTAAAGGGATTGCTGATAAAAGAGCGGTTGAAGCAGCGATATGGAAATCAGGCAAGTTTACAATCTACGAATAGACTTCCAGGGTCGTGTATGTGGCCTCTGTCTGGTTGCACATAGTGACATTTCATCAGTCAGGCCTGGCTGTTGTTACGTAGCCACAAAACAATTGTGAAAGGAAACTACAACAAAAAATATACTGCTCTAAGCAGCAAGCAGAGTTTCATTTGAAACTACACAATTCACTGACCATGTTTCAAAGCACTGCTATTTTGATTAATCCTGAAAGCAATTCAGTACTAATGGGTACCCAAGTAAATGAATGCCAATATTCTGAGAGTCCTGTTCTTTACTTGAAGAGCTACAGTCCCAGGTAAAGATGTTCGGGTTATTTTCACAACACAGTGAGAGGGTTATTGGTAGTTTCAGTGGCAGTGATTTAGTCTGTGGCTGTAAAACTAATCTTTAACAACAGGCTATAACCAAGCTCTCAAAATACGTCCCTTGTGTGTAAACATGGCACATGCTGTAGTGTAGCATTTTAAAACATGAATCAGTTGTGTAGGGCACGATCATTTTCAAAGCAGAGATTGAGAGTGCAGAGTTGTAGATTGTAGGGTAGGGTCCCTCTACATCAGTATTACAGATTAGGTTAGCTGGCGTTGCTGGCATGGTTGTCCACGTGCACAGCTTTAAGGACCTCTGCTCTGAGATGTCCAGGAGGGGATGCAGCCTGATTGATTACCAGCGCACACCTGTTTGTGTTTCAGAATGAAGCCAAGGTCCCCACAGGCACGGCAGAAGGTGGAGGGTTCTCCTCTGATGAGGAGGGTCCCAGCTCTCAATCCACTGCCCCTGACCTGGCCTGTTTCTGGCCCCAGAACAGACAGGACCCAGAAGAAGAGGGAAGAATTGTGAGAAAAAGCAAACGGGAGAAGAGGGGTGAACAAAAGAATCTGTTTCCTTTTGAGAAATAAAAAAAAAAAAAAAAAAAAGACCCGCAAAAATGTTACCCCAACATTTGATAGCTATATTAGCAGGGGTCAAAAAAATACTATGAAGCTCCTGAGTTAACTGCTTCTGTTTGACGTGTGGGATAAAGAACAGCTGACAGCTTTAGAAATAGTTTCTAAATTAACATTTTTTTTTCTAAATGTAGCTAACTCAGTAATAGTTTTTTTGTCAAAGCACTGCAGGATTGTTTGTAGATACCATTCTTTTATACTGATGTTTGTATGTCATTTTGATGTTGTCTTTTAATATTTATATTGACGTGCCAGGTCTCCAGAGTACTGTTTGGTTGTATTTTGTCCAAGGTGGAGTTGTGGCTTGGGGATACCTTGGCTTAATTCACTAGTCTTTACTTCTGGTTGCCAGGATCAGACGACAAGTAAAATGTGTTTGAACCGAGCCCCTAGTGGATAGCATTTCAGTTACGAGGCACAGAGAGAGGTGGGTCTGTGTATGCAGACTCAACTGCTCCCTCTACCCCCAAGACTTTAAATGTCTTGCGATCTGATAAACAGAACTCTACCTGGTCTATGAAGAGATTTACGTATCAAGGCAAAGTTAAGTCTTGAACAGCACACTGGAGAAGCTGGCAAGACTTTCTGGAAGTTAAAAAGCCAACTGCTTAAAAAAATGTAATTACATTTTTTATTTTACACAGGTTACAAACATTGTTTTGAGATTGTATAGTTGACCACAAATGACTTTAAATAAATAAACTTTTGACTTTGTATTTATTGGTCTTTCAAACGTGAAGAAATGCTGACTCCATGAATTAGGATGGGAAACTATAGTGCTTAAAGCACTCACCACAGAACATGTTTAAATATGACGCCTGCAGATAGAGAAGCACATAACACACATAAAACAAAACACTAGCTAGTGTTCCTTAATATGTAAAAGTAATTCAAAAATAAAAGGACTTATCTAAGTTAAAGTAATTCAGTGCATCTGTGGATTTCATGATACAACAGATAAACATAAGGCACTAAGAGAATACAAGTAGGAGCGTTTCTAATTGGCAGAATTAATGAAGACATGATTCTTCGAAGGTTGTAAACAGACCATACATTCATTTTAACACGGCAGGGTATAATTTAGGGTCCCAAATGCAGTACAGTTTGAGCTATTCCTAATTTTAGCACAAGATTAATTAGACACACAAGTGACTTACAAATAAGGCTCATAGGATATCCTGGAATAGCAGTGGGCGTCCTAAATTATTCTCTACAGGTGTGTACAGCATTACAAAACTTTCCCTTTCTTTGGTTACAATTTCGTCTCGTGTCCCTGGCTGGCTATTGGTGCTTCTTTGGAGGGACTCTGGCCCGGGTGAGGATGATCGGCACTGCGGCCAGTCCAGCCAGCAGGACAGCCCACAGCGGCCGATAGAACAGCCAGCCTGCAGCGATGGTCAGCAGGGAGAGAGAGGTGGCTACGGACACAGCGAAGATCCTGAGGCCAAGGCTCACCAGATCACGCACAATCGGTAACCAGTCCACTATGGAGGAAGAAAGCTACATTGTTACAAATGTGGTGCTGCTGCTCATGATTACAAAAACAGGAGCGTTTTATTTTCTTCAAAAGTTATAATTCCAATACATAACTCCCTGAGTAAAGTCCAATGGCTTTATAAACTGTGGAAAAGCAAAATTGCACATATTGAATTATTATTATTACTAGTTTATTTAGCAGACGTCTTTATCCAAGGCGACATAAAGACTAGGGTGTGTGAACTGTGCATCAGCTGCAGAGTCACAACGTCTCACCCGAAATACGGAGCACAAAAGAGGTTAAGTGACTTGCTCAGGGTCACACAGTGAGTGAGCCGGGATTTGAACCGGGGACCTCCTGGTTACAAGCCCTTTTCTTTAACCACTGGACCACACAGCCTCCTGCATGAGGCTTCTGTTAAACGGTGCTGGATAAATGTGTGTCCCAAACCAATCTCGGAAATTCAAATATACTTATTCAAGAAGAAATTCTTATGTTACGTATTGCTATCAGATACGTGATCCTGTTTAGAACAACCACTACACAGTGCATTTACACTACAGTATTTTATCTCTGTTGTATTAGATGTTAGTTTATGTATTTTAAAAACTTATACAACAACAACAACGATAAAAGAACCCTCAGTGTAGGGGTTTGTCTGCTGTAGCACTGTTTCCATTACCTGGCGTTCCCGGCTACAGCTGCCCATGGCAACAAAACAGAGTTTCTACAGTTCGCCCAAGTGGCTGAGAGCGGCTTTCTGGTCAGGTTTTGTATCTCATACCTGATGTAGCCAAACTGACTGCAAAGGAAGTGAGTCATCACATAGCCAGGAGGTGTTTACTCGCTTTGTTTACAGCCACGATGAAACTTGATGTATATAAAGCATTTTTTTCCAACACGCCAGTAGCGGTATAAGTTATTAAGACACTTCTTTACCATGTATTATTGTTGTGAAGCCTTCATTTTTAAAAGAGAACACACAAACTGAAAGCTATAAGAAAACATTTGTAAACTTACCACACGAGCACTACAGCTGTAAAATAGCTACGAACGTTCTTTCCATTTCAGCTTCCACTGCTCGGACAGCTTTGTTCTGAACAAAGTGTTACCGGCGGTTTCTTTAAAACAAAACAATACCATCCCACAATCCCCCAGCGACCTTTGATGCACGGCACAGCTAGATGTTGCTCACCAATAGTGTGGAGGATTCTGGTCATCAAACTGATCCCAAGAAACATCATCAGCCAACCCCCTGCTCGCAGGGCCCATGTCTTCATTTGGTTGCTCTCGTGTTCCTTCTCAAACACCTCCTATAATGAACAAGTGGCAGAGAAACAAAAAGCATTCAACTTATACAATTATTACAAAATGACTGACGGTTTATTTGAGTAACACACTGTGCCTGGAATTTCAATGATCTTTCAGTTTTTAGTCGTTACTTTTTAAAATAAAGATGGTGGTGCCATGAATTCCATTTTATTTTGTGGTGGATATAAACATCTGATGTACAGCTTATGGTCAAAAGTTTAGCATCACTTAGATTTTAGATAAATAAATAAATAAAAAACTATGAACATAATTTTGATCTTTTATTTCACATCATGTAAATCAAAAAAACTACAAAATCATGTGGCCAAAGTCTACCGGAAGCCATAATAGTAGTACAGTATTTCATGTTAGATTTCAAAACGTCACATTTTTAAATTTGTCAGTCTTTCGTTAAGTACATGGAAAACTACAACACGGTATGTAACTCAGTATGTTAACGTCACCTTATTTAGCAGATTATATTTGACTTCATGAAGCAAAATGAGTTAATTTTATAGGGTGATGCAAAACTTTTGGCCATGTACATGTCATCCCAGCTTTATAAAGCAATGACACTCAATAAAGCAAAGCAATACCTAAAGACAGATGGCTGAATCGCTGTCTACACACCTGTGCTGAAAGTGCTCCTTGGTACAGGATCTCAAGGACATCCCCAGACTTGGTTTTGAAGGGAACCAGCTGATCTTTTCTCTGACGAGCAACAATACTGACCTGTGGTGAAATGGGAGAAACTCATTGTAATGATCCTGACTGTCTTTGAAATGGCAGACACATGAGCTACTGTGTAAGAGACACACATCTTAACCACAGGTCCCGCAGAGCAGCACAATCTCTGCTGCCACAAAGTTAGTTGTGTAAACCGCAGTGGTGTCCAATAGACACACCCCTGCTGGCACTGAAGCAGGCAGGTTAGACAGAATACCTACCACCTGAGCAGGACCCAGAGGGCTGTTCTCTCCACTCAGTCCAGCATAGTAGAATGACACTCTCACATCTCCCACCTGCAATACACAACATGTGTTTACAATAGGGATGCAACGGTTAGGATTTTCCCCAAAGCAAAACTTAACGGCAGTCTCAGCACTAAGCTGCCGATATTTTCAGGAGCTCATCACACTCTTTGCTGCATGTAGACGGTTCATATTAACATCCCTTAATAATGTTAATATGATATATCAAAAGTTATCACAAGACTGACTCAGTAGGGACACCCACAGCTTTATAGTCTGGGTGTTCAGCCTGCGTACCCTAACCTAAACCTTAAAAGTCTGTCACGCCTGTTAACCTACACTGTGTAGACCAAATACAAATTAAATAATAATGCTAAACTGATTAAAACAGCCAAATGCAAATGCACTAAAAGAAAATAAAATGTTAGACGAGGTCCTGAAGCATTGTGAAAGTGGAATAAGCTGCTTTAAATGAGATGCCTCTGTGAGCAGGTCAGTTTATTTTTATTAAAGTAGCTTCAGTCACTGTGCATGTATTGAAATTCATTTTATTTGTCCGATTACTTTGTTGGTGCATATTGATTGAATTCAAGTGTAATGGCAGAGTCAAATGTATTACTGTAATAGGCTATAATAAAACCATTGTGTCTAATTTTACAGTAACACTGTATAGAGCTTATTTGGAATTTTTTTTTTTTTTAATGACATGTGTAATAATGGTATGTCCTGTTCCCTTGGTTGCACAAATTCAGTTCGGTTTTAAACTCATTTCTGTTTTACCGAAAAATTATTGGAGCTCA
This sequence comes from Acipenser ruthenus, assembly GCF_902713425.1. Taxonomy (NCBI): domain Eukaryota; kingdom Metazoa; phylum Chordata; class Actinopteri; order Acipenseriformes; family Acipenseridae; genus Acipenser; species Acipenser ruthenus. The sequence continues at coordinate 12,830,113 of NC_081204.1, forward strand.
AAATCAACTGAAAAAACAAACCAATCATAACCAGCTTGCATCCCTAGTTTACAACTTAAGACACTTATAAGGAACTAAGGGATCAACCTGTAACCCTGCCAGCCTCAGTGGACCCTGTCAAGGCACTAGCAGAAACATCTGTCAACTTGACAGTAGTATCTTATACGTTTTAACATGCATATCTAAACAAACACATGAGTTGGACAATTTGGTATAAGTGGGCTGTTCCCATTTGTAGACACACAGCGCAGATTAATTCATTTGTCACATATATGGAATCTCAGACATGTATTGTGTAGATGTTTCAATGGCAGGTTCTATCATAGCCAAGTCTGTACAAAGTACTGATGCATCTAATATAGGCTGATGTTCTGAAGTCTTATTCCTTTGCATAGATCTGGCAGTTTTTGTATCCTCCTCCTCCTCAATGATATTCAGTTATCTACACAGCTCCCCAGGGCACTCACCTCTGGTCTCCGGGGGTTATGTGTGTGGTAGAAGGAATCCTCATACACAGTGACAAAAGCATCCAGAGGCGACAGCCTGACCAGACTCAGCTGTTTAAAGGTGTCCACCTTCTCCACCAAACCTGGAAACAACGTGCAACCAAGCACAGGGTAAAACAAAATGCTACATCTTAAACAACCAAGCACAGGGTAAAACAAAATGCTACATCTTAAATCTGTCGTCCATAGCTACAAAACACTCTTATGTGGTACTTCTAGGAAAGGATTCAGTCAAAACATTTGTCTGCTTGATCCCAAATCAATATTATTAAGCCTATATAGTAAGCGATACAGAGTCTTCTATAGCTCTTGGAACTGTAAAACTACTAAGAACAAACAGTGATTATCTAAAGGGGGGTTTTAATACACACTACTGTGCTTTAAGGAAGACACAGAATTATTTGACCCCCTCATAAATAATCTATGAGGGAGGCCCTTGCACCTTCAGTGTCTGTTCTTGGGTCACTATATTATTCATATCCACATGGCATCTCCTAACTCAGGTGTATACAGGGTGTCTGAACAGCTGTGCAATGACAAATGCCATGATGAGTAAAGCCAATACCACATGACATTTTGTGAATTATGCTAACAGGATCAAACTCAACCCATGAACAGGTCTTTTTTTTTTTAACACTTTTCATTTAGCAAGGGCAGTGTCTACAGTCGTGGTTATTTACTACATTTTTCAGACAATATTACAATTGGAATCTTACAAAGGTGCCTGACAAGAATATAAAGCTAATTTACTGTCCATCCAACATGGTCTGAAAGCAGGCTTGACAACTCAGTGTTTACCTGCGGAGAGATAGAGAGGGCCCACAGAAACATACGGAGCTACAACAGTGACAGACTCCACAGCCATGGCACTGAAAGAGAAAATAGTAACAAACCATTTAAAGTTGCATATTTCCAGCAGCTTGAATAACCAACTTATCTGAGTGAAAATGAAGATTTTAAAGTTAACTCATGCCATCCTGTATTGCTGTATGTTTTTACAGCGTAATAAGATGAGGGAACACAAAGCCACTTTTTCAGGGCCTGATTGCTGGCACCTTGTCATTTCAGTAATATACCTGAACAAGCGAGTTCTGAAATCTAGGGCTGGGTGCAGGTCTACTGTGAGTTTCTAACCCTAAAGCTGAGGTAACGCAAAACCACGTTTTCAGGAACAGTGGCTTGAAACCTGGTTCAAGGAGACTGGGAGACCTAGTTTGAGGCAACTTTGCTGTATCAAACCCCAAGTCTCCCTTGGTGTGCCATGCAGTGGCTTGAAACCTAGTCTCCTGAAACCAAGTTCGAAGCCACACATTTTGTTGTGATGAGTGGGTGCAGTAGTGGGAAATCCAGCAACATTATTTCATGTGTATTCTTGCTGTGACAGCTAGGGTGGTAGACTGATAGAGCATACATTACCTGGGGTTGGTGTGGCCAATCTCTTTATCAAATTTCCTGCTGTTGATGACTTCCGATTTCCACTCGGTATCTAAAATGATTGGGAAAGGGAATTAAATGGCTCTCCCATTTGCATGATTAAAACTGCTTTCATTTTACAATGCAATACGTTATAACGTATGAAATAGGAGTCAAATGCAACTGACTTAGTACAAATCTGTGAACAAGAGTAGAAAAAAACAACAATGGTGCAAACTCGGAGGATAATCTATTGATTATGTTTCTGAACATCCATGGTTGGAATACATTTAAAAAGTGTACTCACTGTATGTGTATTTGGTCTCCGTCTTTACTTCACCATTTTCTTCATATTCCCTAGTGTGAAGATTATATATATATATATATATATATATATATATATATATATATATATATATATATATATATATATATATATATATATAAACACTAATCATTACATTATATTACAAAGTCCAAGTTAGAGGAAAATCTGTAATTTGCAAGAGCCTTCCACAGTAGAAGAACTAAAAATAAATCAGATACTTTTCCATTTCAACAAGCACTTCTGCAATAAAGTACAATGACATGAGGTCTATGTTGTCCTATTAGGTCCAGTTACAGAAGCTGTCCGCCTCTTAACAGACTTCACTAAGAAACACAAATCAATGAGCGTGTTTGTACTTACCGGCTGTCATCGTATTCCACCCACTGGTACATTTCAACTTGCCGCTTCAGTTTGACAGCATGGATGGAAATCCCGTAGTTGGGATCATAGAGAGGCTGGGGAGAAAAACACAGAAATAAACGCATGATTGCAAATCAAACCCCATTCCTATAGTGTACATACTACAGAGGATCAACAGTACCTGTGATGTTCTCAGGGCCCCAGACAGATGCACCAACCTGCCTTCATTCTCAGGGTCCACTGTGATGATGTCATGCAGCGGCACCACCTGAGAAAGGCCCTCATCAAGTGAGGTGGCTGTTTTAAGAGCCCGACCCTGCAAGAGATTTTACCAGGAAGTCACTTGCCGTCACATATCATCCAGTTACAAATTTTACATCATCAAAGCTGTTCTCTAAAAGTTAACAAAAAAACATGCTGCTAGGTTAGTAATCTAAATGTATAGTGACCCCAAAAGGTTAAACAAAAGATAGCGCTTCCCCAGGTTGTCGCCTTGCCCATACATACAATATCAGCTCTAAAAACATTTTGAAAAAGGTCTGTGTTTTTATGTGTTTTGCACAGAGATTTAGAACTTTCCATTGTGGCAGGTGGTAGCAAGATCCGGTCAAGAGTCCAGAGCCCTAACCACTACTGCCCAGTGTGTGTGTGTGTGTGTGTGTGTGTGTGTGTATATATAATTTCAACAGTAAATCATGAGGAGTCATGAGGAATGTATGCTGCATCAAACAAAAAGTAGTCTGTTAAACTCTAGAATGAACTTTATTATACATGTAGCCGTCGAAATGTCGTTCTACTGTGCAGGCAGTGCAGACAGCATGTTTAACCCACAGACTGTACCTCGTTGGTAAAGAGTATGTAAAAGGAGAGCGCAAAAAGCCCGACCCCGACTACCATCCCGCCTGCAGTGTCGCTCATTCGCTCGAGGATTCCAGGCTTTTTCCGGCTGGTCACTTTGACATGTTCGTTTCTCGTGCCCTCTCCCGGTAACTGCAAAGTTAAACAGAAACTTAATATCCAACATTACATTACCGAATTTATTGCGGTGTTAATAACACTTTTTTTACTAGATGCTATAAACATAATGCACTCGGAGACCATAGAGTAAAAACACGCCTTACTGACGGCTTTGCTTACGGAGATAAATAAATATATTTCAACTCTAAAAATGTATTATTTAGTACTCAGTTAAAAGAGGGATAACTGGCAGATTCGATAAATAATAAACAAAACCAAAAAGGTCCGCACTCAAAAATTAGAAATTATTTGCTTTATTTATTTATTTTTTTAAAAATGTGCAATTCTCAGTCACGAACATTTAAATACAAAATTAACAATTTAAAGAAATATGCCACGTCTACATTTTTTTTTCTTTTTTGGTATACATAAAGAAATACGTGCAAAACAAATACCTTAACTCTTAACTTACATTAGCTGTCGACATTGTGTTTATTCGATGTTTTCACCACCCAATCTAGACCCTAGTGTGTGTAGCAATACTTCACATACGGAAATGAAATGTAAACGCACAGTATTGCATTCAAATTATAAATATAGGCGATAGCTAACAAGCTTCACAAATATATTTTACAAACTCGAACTGCTCTACCAAAAAAAAAAAACTATGCAAAGCCCGGAAAAGAATTGCTTGACTATCATCTCCGCCCAGACGTAACGTATTATTTGTGCACTGATAGGCTGCATTCTGACAAAGCAGAGAGTTGTGGGTAGTGTAGTCTTGTCACAGCAGCGTTTCCTGTGCTTTGGGGGATAATGATCTAATTTATCATACTGTGAATCTAAAAGAGCATTATTCTGCACAGTATGTGCTGCATGCGTGTAAGTACTTTGTCCTTGTGTATTTTTTGCTCAAATGCTTGCGTTGGAAAACTTATTTATCTATATTGTAAATCATTTTTCAGTTTTGGTTGTGTTCCTTTTGAACTTGTGATGCTTTTAGTAATTTAGTTATATTAAAATTACAAACAATTTAAGAGTGTAAATGCATTTAAATTATCGGGCTTATACATTTCATTTGTCACACGCGTTACTTGGATATTGGTTATGAAACTTGTATAATAAATAGAATTATTTAAAAAAAAGAAGCCAGATTGTGTGTGTGTGTGTTTTTAAAGCAGACAAAAATCAACTCATATGTAAGACTTAAATATGTATTATAATACAGTTCACAATCACAAGGGAAACCTCAGTGGGTGCATTTGCCTTACGTTCCACTACAAGAAACAGTTCACAATCACAAGGGATACATTACAGGGATTATAGGCAATTAATTTTGACAGGTGTTCTACCTGTAAAGTGTTGACTAACTTCTTTCTTTTTATTTATCAGTCCATGCCACAACATACACTAATGCAAGGTTTTAAGTTTACTGGTGGGAAATATTTTATTTTGAACACTACAGTCGCATTGTGGTACTGCACAGCATAAACCTGTTACCTTATATAACAGAAGCAGTGCTGCCTTGACATAGTTTGCCAAGGGTGAATTAAATGAAGATTATTTTCTGTTTTAGGAAAGTGTTCTTGAGTGCCTCTGGATATCCATATAGGATTGACTTTGGGAAACCACTGGGGGACGGGTTGAATGCATTGTCTGTACAGTTGCTTATTCAGTAACTAAAGGTGAGTATTTATATTCCTCTGAGTACAAAGTCTGACCCTATGAAAAGAGTAAAACAAATGTAACATTATGAAACTAGCAGCTCAGGAAATGGAGATGGTTTTATTTACATACTTGCCTCAAAATATAGATTCATGGCCTTATAGGGGCTGTCTTCCTAATAGTCTCCTTCCAGTTTAATGACTGGATGTGACACCCAGAAGTTGGGGTTGCAGATGACAATAAGCCCAAATTGGTACAGCCCATGTTTTACCAAATGCTAATTACACACACGTCTTCAGATTAAAACCAACAGTACAGTAAATTAGGTTTTGCAATCATTTGAAATCTGCTTTTAATAAGTATGTTTTAAAAAGATGAGAACTTGAATGTGTTTCAAAAGCTGATTCCATGTACATTACAGTTTCACATTGAGGAGTTTGTATATAAAGCTGACTTCATGTACATTTTGTTTTAGACTAAGCCAGAAGATGGATGCCATTCCAGTATTTTCTCAGCTTAAATCATTTGTGCAGTGGGCTACGGGGCACAGCAAAGGGGCTAAAGAGACACAAGCTCATTTTTTGAAGCTCTGCCCGGTGGTATCCCAGGGCATATCAGCAGTTCAGGCGATCATGGGCGATGAAGAAGGTGCCAGACAAACACAGAGTTCCTGAAAGGTGTAAATGGCATGGTGGATTCTGTGCCAGTTGTTGGACATGTAAAAGGTACAGTCAATTACATATGTGGTGACAAGGAAGGTGGTGATAATGCTATGAAAGCTGCATCCCATACTACAGGTGTCATTGGGGGAGGGGTAGGGGGTTTTCTGATCGGTGGTCCAGTGGGAGCAGCAGTATTAGGAGCAGCGGGGGGAGCATTAATGGACGAAGTTATTACTATAGGTGAGATTGCTGTAAACGGCAAAAATGCCAAGCCATATGGCTTTGTTGACAATGTAGTCCACATTGTGAAAGACCCAAAGAATGGAGGCAACTATGTAGACCTGATTGGTGCTACAGTTATTGATGGTGTGGCAGGGTATGCAGCTGGGCAAGGGACAGGAAAAAAATGAGTATAAATTGGATAAAGGAAAGCTTGCAAAAACTGTTGGAAAAAATGCTGCTAAACAAATCATAGATGCTGGAGACATCATATCATAGATGCGTGATATTCATTCCAATAATAATATAAACAAGAACAAGCCTCTTGTGTTAACAAAAGTCAAAGACCTTGAAACGGGCAAGACTTTTGAAGGTCATAATAAACAAATACGCCAGGCTATTAAGAACAAGAACCACATGACAAATGGACCATCAGAATTACAAAAGAGAGTATCTGATGCCAGGAAGGTAATGAACAGGAATCCTACTGCATGTGCACAGCACCAGGCCTATAATGGTTTATACGCAGAACGTCCTGATGCTTCACCTCGTGAAATAAGAGGTGCGAGTGTCAAAATGGACCGTAAATTAAAAAGGCCAGTTATCACTGAACGTTGTAGTAATTGCAAGGAGTTTTCTCCTGCTATGGGGTCAGTTCCTACTGATCTCTTGCATGAAACAGCTGTTCCAATAAGAGTGAGCTTTGGCGAAGCATCTGCTGCAGGAGTAGGTGTCCATGCTTTGAGTAAGGAATTTTAGATCACTTCATAAAACATTCTAAATTCATTCATAATTAAAGTACAAGGTATAACAAGAAATTACTAATACCGAATGTGGTTGCTGTCCCCCATTTTCACTTCAAAATGCCAGCTCACCCGTGTTCCCCGCGTATGAGCTTGAGATATCCAGCCAGTCACCTGATTTCACCTGGCAAACTTCAGCAAACGAACCCAGGAGTATGTCATGTCCAGTTGTAACCTTGGGAGTCCTTGCCATGGTGCCCCCCAGTCAAGATCAGCAGTTTATGGTCCTTTTAGTTTAAAGTGTATTGTGTGATTATCCCAGGTTAGGAATGTAATCCCCCATGAAGGGGATATAGTGGAGGCGGTCACATCTACTGTATGTCAACTATAAGTCTCTCCATATATCTGGAAAAAATCTGATCCATTTGTCATGCAACATCAAATGATCAGATTCTGGGAATATAGGAGGCTTTCTGTCTGTCCGTATATCAGTCCATCTGTGTGTCACACTCATAATCACTTTCATTCATTCCTTATACTACTTTGTACATACAGTTGATATATCTCTTGGTCATCAATTTTTTCATCATACCAATAGCTCTAATGTTGAGCGGGGGATGCATGTTAATGACATACTTGTCTGTAAAGTAAACTAGAATACTTAAGGACAGCTGTCTGAAGCTGAAAAACATTATGCATGCGTGCTTACCTGCATGCTTATCAATATATCTTAATTAATTAATAGACTGGCCTGGTCTCCATGACAACGTAGATAACATGAGGCCCTAAAGTGAATCCCAAATTCTCAAGTAACTGGTCTTCTGTTTTGTTATTGGAAGTAACTGATATGGGTGCAGGTTTGTAAAAAGGTCTCAAAGTCAGAGACAGGGGCCACTGTGTGTTTGGACAACATGTCTCAGACAAAAGAAAAGAAGAGCAGTGAATAACAACTGACAATATCAATAAATATAGAATAAATTAAACGGGCGTTAAATTAATGTGCCATGGATTCTAATTAAAAGCAATATATCTTAACAGATTGATAAAGAATACATTACAATTTTGTAATATCTTACAAATTAGAATTCACTGGATATATTTGATACCGTACTGACTCATATTTACTGTACTTGCTTATTGTTTTAAAAATATTAATATTCCTATAGAAAAGACCCATATGAATGTTTGCTTTTACATGTAATTGATATTTACACTGAAGCTGAAATATTACCTGAATATTATCCATTGCTGAATTTAATGTACTGATTCATGCAATTTTGATACTAATTTTCTTTTCTACTTTTGTACCGTATTACTTTACTAACTTTTTGATGAAATTCATAAACGATATAACGTTGTTGTGTGGTTTATTGTTCAATTCTGTTTGGTCTTGACCTGCTCTGGGAGAAATGTATATTTAAGAGTGCTAATTAAATTAAACCATTACACATTGACTTATTATCTTTATGTATCTAAACACCAGCTCTCCCTACAGAAGTAGCACTTTCATTTTATTTAAATTAGTTAATAATAATACTAATAATGGTTATCATTGGGTATGAATAATTGATCCTATATCCCTCACCATGGTTAGAGACTTAACAGACGACAACTTTTTATTGTCAATTTATGTAAAAAACAAAACAAAAAAACAATATATACATCTCACACATATAAAATCGACATGTTTCTTTGCAAATGTAAAATATAATCCTGATTTATAAAAACATAAATAAAATCTTCAAATATATATAGATTAGATATATAGATATAGATATATATAACAAGGAGAGTTTTCACAATTAGATTCCCAGCTTGTCATGATTTTCCCACAGCCAGGCATGGTATTTGTTCAATTTGTGGTCTTGAGGGTCAACCTAAAAAAAAAAAACAAATGTCTAATAGGAGGCTGTGTGGTTCAGTGGTTAGAAACAGGCTTGTAACCAGGAGGTCCCCTGTCAAATCCCAGCTCAGCCACTGACTCACTGTGTGACCCTGAGCAAGTCACTTAACCTCCTTGTGCTCCTTCTTTCAGGTGAGACGTTGTTTTAAGTGACTGCAGCTGATGTATAGTTCAAACACCCTAGTCTCTGTAAGTTGCCTTGGATACAGGTGTCTGCTAAATAAACAAATACTAATAATACTAGACTGATTACTGGCTTTAATTATGGGCAAGGAAAGGACCTGCATATTTAAAGGGGATTTACAGTTTGTAATTGAAAATAACATTTCTGAAATGTGTTCTTGTCTTTACTATCCACATGTTCTCACTGCTGTTCTCCAGCTCCCTGGCATGTTGCACTGAGCTCTCACGCAGAGACGTTGCAGTGTGACAGAAACAAAGACTGCACTATAGAACAGCCAGCGACAAGATTTGTATTTCACTCTTAAAATCTGAACTGTGACCAAACCAACTTGTTTCATATAATCTAGTTGACACAGTTAACCTGAACCAATACTTCAAGTGCAGTAGAGAAACCAGGACCCAGAGCGAGACCCTTCTTCACACAGAGAGTGGTGAGGGTTTGGAATGGGCAGAATCACTGGGATCCTTTCAGACCCCACTTGACAAAGTTCTGAGATCAATCAGCTGCTAGGAACCGGACAAGCTAAATGGGTCAAAATGGCATCCTCTCATTTGTAAATGTTCTTATGAAGTCAGCCAGTGCAAGCCCTGAATCAGATTTTTTTTTCTGCAAGTTTTCACTATGTGAGGATCCAAGGCTCTGAGACAAAGGTGAAACGGACTTGTTTAGTCTAGTTTAACAGCCCTCTCTTGATTTCTGCTTGTGGTATTATGCACATATTTCGAGGTAAACTCTTGCCACACTGCAGCGTCAGTTTCAGTTGGATTCTGAGGAGCCGCTCTTGGCAGTGAGCAAGGCCTCCTAAAGGGCTGCACACACACACTGACAACATGAGGGGCGTGCCATCATAACAGGGACATCTCATTTACTCCACCACACACACTGACAACATGAGGGGCGTGCCATCATAACAGGGACATCTCATTTACTCCACCACACACACTGACAACATGAGGGGCGTGCCATCATAACAGGGACATCTCATTTACTCCACCACACACACTGACAACATGAGGGGCGTGCCATCATAACAGGGACATCTCATTTACTCCACCACACACACTGACAACATGAGGGGCGTGCCATCATAACAGGGACATCTCATTTACTCCACCACACACACTGACAACATGAGGGGCGTGCCATCATAACAGGGACATCTCATTTACTCCACCACACACACACTGACAACATGAGGGGCGTGCCATCATAACAGGGACATCTCATTTACTCCACCACACACACACTGACAACATGAGGGGCGTGCCATCAAACAGGGACATCTCATTTACTCCACCACACACACTGACAACATGAGGGGCATGCCATCATAACAGGGACATCTCATTTACTCCACCACACACACTGACAACATGAGGGGCGTGCCATCATAACAGGGACATCTCATTTACTCCACCACACACACACTGACAACATGAGGGGCGTGCCATCATAACAGGGACATCTCATTTACTCCACCACACACACTGACAACATGAGGGGCGTGCCATCATAACAGGGACATCTCATTTACTCCACCACACACACTGACAACATGAGGGGCGTGTCATCATAACAGGGACATCTCATTTACTCCACCACACACACTGACAACATGAGGGGCGTGCCATCATAACAGGGACATCTCATTTACTCCACCACACACACTGACAACATGAGGGGCGTGCCATCATAACAGGGACATCTCATTTACTCCACCACACACACTGACAACATGAGGGGCGTGCCATCATAACAGGGACATCTCATTTACTCCACCACACACACTGACAACATGAGGGGCGTGCCAACATAACAGGGACATCTCATTTACTCCACCACACACACTGACAACATGAGGGGAGTGCCAACATAACAGGGACATCTCATTTACTCCACCACACACACTGACAACATGAGGGGAGTGCCAACATAACAGGGACATCTCATTTACTCCACCACACACACTGACAACATGAGGGGCGTGCCAACATAACAGGGACATCTCATTTACTCCACCACACACACTGACAACATGAGGGGCGTGCCATCATAACAGGGACATCTCATTTACTCCACCACACACACTGACAACATGAGGGGCGTGCCATCATAACAGGGACATCTCATTTACTCCACCACACACACTGACAACATGAGGGGAGTGCCAACATAACAGGGACATCTCATTTACTCCACCACACACACTGACAACATGAGGGGAGTGCCATCATAACAGGGACATCTCATTTACTCCACCACACACACTGACAACATGAGGGGCGTGCCATCATAACAGGGACATCTCATTTACTCCACCACACACACTGACAACATGAGGGGAGTGCCAACATAACAGGGACATCTCATTTACTCCACCACACACACTGACAACATGAGGGGCGTGCCAACATAACAGGGACATCTCATTTACTCCACAACCCCTTCGCACTTTTTCAAAGCTTGGTAACATAATAGAGTAAACGTCCATTGAGAAAATTCTAGAAATAAAAAAGCAAATCTCATTATGTTAAAACATCCCTCGAATGACCAAAACAGCACACACTTAAAGCTAAAATACAAGAGTGAAGCAGAATATGACCCGATTCATTCCAAATCCTATTTCTAACATTGCTGATTTTTTTTGTTGTAAATGCCCCTTTGTTTAGGTATCTGTCTTGTCTTATCCTTTCATTCTAACGTTGCTGTTTTTGTACATATGAAATGTGTTGTATGATGAAACCCATTGGTTAACGTTACTAACCTGCCTCCATTCATTGACGCAGAATATCCTATAGGAATCATTTCCATATTTTCCAATGCCGTGCAATTCAATGGGATACTTCCACTGCTTAGTCAGGTATTCATCTGTAATGCACAGCACATACAGCTTTAGCTGACAGCATCTTTCCACAAGCACTCCGGGGGCCTCTGAAGAACGAGGCTTTCTTGAGAACATCAAGGTATCCAGAACTTATCAAAATGTAAGGTAAATACTTTTACTGATGATGACACTGGCCAAAGCATGTGTCTTTCTGACTTAGTTTCTTAAAGGCTGGTTTCACAAAACTCAATTAGCACTAATCTGGACTATCTTACCTTAAAAGAATATTAGATCATTTCAAGGTAAATAAATAATGATTACAGGGATGGAAATAAGATTCCTATTGCACAAGCTCAGATGTTTCTTATTAAATTCAAAGTAAAACCAGGAATGGATCAAACTGCTATGGAACGGGACTCTTCTTTCCATCCCTGAACTAGCATTGATTATTGTCAGCCAAAACAACTAATCAATCATTTTGGTTTATTTATTATTGCTTAAAAATTGATCATTAAGATTACTGGTAGAACATTACAGCTCTGTAGTAAAGTACATGAATTGGAGATTTTGAGTTTTGAGTTCCATTCAAAACAGGCGTTAGGCACTGTTCATTCCTCAAATTATCTGGATTCAGATAGTCCCTTAGGTCCAAGTTTTGTCTAAAGTGAGTGCTCAAAAAAATCTAAAAAAAGAGTTAGTAATGTTCAGCCAATCAGAAGCATCCAGCAAAAAGGTTAGTTTCACAGGTACACAATAGAACTACAAGACACCGAGTACACAAACATCCCTCTTTACTGATACTGAAAGCATGTTAGACAGTTTGCAGTTCAAACATTTTAAGCACACCAAACTTGCGTCCTAGACGTTTGGCTTTATTAGCTTAAATGGGACTTAATGTTTTTTGTACTTTAAAGATTTAAAGCATGGATGCGAAACTTGTGTACAATGTGAAAGCAAGTTAAGACACAGATTACATTTACACTCAAGTTTCATCTTAATGCCAAATAACAGAACCTGAAACGTGACTCCTAAGAGTCTGTCTGTGAAAATGCTATTGAAGATTACAAAGGGTAGGTAATCAGGCACGTCAGTGATGTAAGGATATCTATAAATACACTACCTGAAAATTTCACCATCGCTTTAGCTCTCAGTTCATTCAGACCCAGAGGCTTCAGCAGCTCTGCTATCTCTGTCCAGTCGGTGCTACGAGTGACTTCAGGGGATGGGTAGCGATCAAGGAACTGCCACAGAACTGGGATTGCCATCTTACCTGAAATAACAAAGCAACAAATACAAATATGAACCCTTTGAAGTAATCTACAGCTGTGGTCAAACGTTTTGCATCACCTTATAGAATTAACACATTTTGCTTAATAAAGTCAAACCTGCTGAACAGTGTTACGTTAACATATTGAATTACACATATTTAACGAAAAACTGACAAAGATTTGACATTTTAAAATCTAACATGAAATACTGTATTACTATTATGCCTTCCGGTAGACTTTTGGGATATCATTTTGTAGTTTCTTTGATTACATGATGTTAAATAAAAGATCAAAATGATAGTTTATTTTTTATTTATTTTTAATGGTCTCAATCCTAAAATTCTATGCAATGCAAAACTTTTGACCACAGCTGTAGAGACACTGATGCCCAAAGAATTGATGCATTACATGTATTACCGCTGGTTTTATTGAGGAAAATGGTGGCAATCAGAAGTTTCCAAGGATCATGGAAAAGCGTTTCTTGTACCAGATTAAATGGAGAGCGAGGCGGGGTCCATTTCCTGAAAGCTTTACGCCTGGGTGGGCTTGGAGCTAAACAAAAAGAAAAAACACTTGACTCAGAAAAAACCCTTTATAAACTGAAGGTCCATTTCGAGGAATCTCTTTACGGTCATATTACCTTCTTTGGTGGATTTGCTGCAGAAGTAGAGGCTTGTCTTCCGTCTCTCTATTTGTGTTTTCAGACTAAACTCCCCTGCTGAAGAACAGAAAGTGACTCGATCTATTACATGCATATAAAGTGGAACGTACTGCTCCAAAGTTTCTTTGGAAAACATGTCAATACAGCCTAGGCCCAAATGACATTTCTGAACTTAACAATTGGCGTTCATAAAAATACTCTTTTCTGTTGCATTGTACTTGACACAGGTAACCTGGCTTTATTGTGGTTCTGAGGGTCAGCCTGTCCTGTTTTAACAGACACCTCCACACTAAAAGGGATCTGTGTCATTGAAGGAGGACATCTTTAGATCTCAAGTTATGTCATTCATCCCACAGAACCAATCTAAAAGCCAAGATGCCCTGATGCAACTGAAGGAGCTGTGAATTAGTAAATGGAAAATCTTCATCCAGTATTTCTAAAACAACTAGTTTCACAGATCCCGATTAGCCCTAATTTTGAGCCCCTTGCGGAAGAGAAACCTTCACGCAGGCGTGGCTGTTTGTTATTTTGTTGGCTTATGAACGGCCATCATGCATTTTGTCTCGCTCAACCCGGGTCAAAGCGTGTCGACCCACATCCTGAGATGGGTCGTTGCGACCAGGATCAACCCCGGTATGACCCAGGTACCTGGTTTCAAACTAAGCGGGATTGTGACCCGGCTATGAGTGCCAGTGTGCAATGGGCAAGTATTACCTGAAATGGCTCAAACTGCTGTATTTCCAGCTTACCAAAAATAGATGGATGGGCTTTAAAACATGACTACATTTTCTATTTACCTTGCTGTGGTCTCACCGATGTAAACCTCTCCGATGAACCCCCCTTCTCCCCGTGTTGGGGCACGAAACCAGTTTGATCTGACCCTAGCTCAGTGGAGATCTCCTCAGGCTGAGTGATATCGGCAGGCTGAGTGATATTGCCAGGCTTCACTTTTAAAGGCTCTGCCTGACTCACTGGGGAGTCTGCATTGGACTGGATTTCATTTGAGTACAATGATTTTAACAATGTCCCTTTTAAAAGCCCTTCTCCCTTTTCTGATTCTTTCAGAAGTTTTTCTTTTTTGATGCCTCTGGAGTAGCTTGTTCTCCTCATCACCCCAGCTTCACCACCATGGACCACCACCTTCTCCTGCTGCGTGGCTGAGATTTTCCTTGCCGTCTTTCTCAGCCCCCCAACTGAACCTGTCCTGCCCTGTCTTCCCCTTAGCTTCCTTGCAGGAGTTTCTTTTGCCGCAGAGTGTCCACGTTTAGTCTTTGTGCACAAGTTTCCATCAGCTCCGCTTTCAGGGAAAACCTCGTAGCCTTCCACGCAAGCCGGAGAGAACGCAGAAGCCAGTTCACTGAAAACACAACTTTCAGACCCTCCCTCCGTTACACACAGGGCGACTTCTTCGGTTTCCACAGCAGTGTCACACTGAACTTTCAAGTCTTTATTAGAAGATTTGCTATCTTTTCTTGCAGGGTTTGGTAAGGCATTACTCCTCCCAGGTACGGTGAAATCAAAATCTGCTGCTGTTAGTTTAACCTCTTGAATGCTTTGAAGATAGACCTGAAGTGCAGCCCTGGATCTGAACTTCTTTCCTTGTGGACTAATGGAAATAAAACATTCATTTTACAAAATATGAACTGACCACTGCAGTAAAGCAGTAACAGACGTCCTGGAAGCCATGGCTTTCTAACAGAGATTTCTTTAACCTAGAGCAGTATCAGATATGCTTGTATCACATGTGCTACTTTAAAAGCTGCACATTTGAGGCTAATGACAAAATGGGTAAGATTAATGGAATCATTTTGTTCTAGTTACTATAACTATGACTCCTGACTATAGCGTTATAAAGGGGGAGCACTTTAACTGATACTAGCTTACTCCAATGAAAACAGCAGAGCAGTAAACTAATCAAACATACCAATATGTATACCTAAACACGTTTCTACATATTCTTCAGTACTAGACATCCAAAATCCAATGCTTGCTCATCAGTGCTTGTCCATTTTCCAGTACCTGATTGATCCCATAACTTTATCAACACTGCTTGAGTCTCCCCATGACTTTGCAGCCTACCTGATCATGTATGCGTCATACTTTCCTGCAGTTTTGCCAGACTTCCTCTGCCTCACCACCTTCACCCATCCCAGAGGGGCTTCAGGGCAGCGGTCAGCTTCTCCACTGGAGGACTTGCTGTGCCCCTCTTCATGTCCAGGATCTGAATTCACAGTCTTCCCTTCCTCTGTTCCAGTTTTAAGGCAACCATCTGTTTTTTCTTTAACCTGGATCATTCTTTACTCTGTGCTAGAACTGCACAATACAAGCAAAGCACAATGGTTAGTACTACAAATACAGACAGGGGGCAAAACCCTATCCACCCCATTAGGAACTTGACATAGGTCCCTTATTTTGATCTCTGAGTTTCCAGCCGGACTAGGAACACACCTGTACATTACACCACTACATCTGCAAATAATTCCACAGCATATGTATAAAACAAGCTATATAACTCTATTAAATCACATCTGTCGTTTTTGTTTTAAACAAGCATAGGGGGCTGGTGTTCTTATGCAAATGAAAAAAAATGTTAATAACGCTTTCTGATTCCAGAAAGCATACAAGCAAGAAACTAAATTGTAAATGCACATGTATTTTACTATCGTACATATTGTAATCTCTTCCTTAAGCAAAGTCACAAATAATTGCAATGCTAATGAGGTTGGTGTCTGCCCTAGCTGCTGTACACAAGTTTTTTTTTTTCTGTTGCACAATGCATTTGGTAATTCTTACACACGTTACCGCACTAACTGCTGTGCAAGTAGGTCGTCACAATAAGACAGAGATAATCTAAAATATAATAATTCCAGCCAACTATAACATGTGATTCTGCATTTCACCATAGCAAGTACTGTACGGTTTGTTTTTTCATATAAGTATTGTGTGCATTGTTTGTTCTCTGTTTTGCAATCATTTCTAATTTCTCACCTGGCTATGCCACTCTGCAGCCATTGATGTGCACCATCATTAACCGTTTTGGGAAACAAACCAGGAATCGGTACTTTCCCGAACTATTTCTTACAGTAGGAACGATATCCTCGGTAACTTCGGTCTTAGTCCAGTCTGGTGGTATATAAACATTGCTGTTATACGCATGCTCACCGCAGTCCGTCAGTTTGACACAAGCAGTTCCCCGAATTGCGCATGACACTACCCGAAAAGCCTGTTGCGCATGCTCCCTGTGGATTTAGACTGTGGTATGTAAATACTGTATCCTCAAATCGAGGCAGCTGGAGAGTGCCAACAGTGTATCGTCATTATATAATTTACTCATCCAAAATGAGATCTGTGCCCACCTGGATAGATAAAGTCCACGACAGAGACAAAGTAGAGCAATGGTAAGGCGAATGCTCATGACTGTTGTTTGTAGTTTCATCGTAAACAGGCCTGGTGCTATTTTTGTTGCTATCGATCGTTGATCGTGGCTAGCAACGGTGGTTACCATGTAAACTATCTGTGTATGGGCTGCACTATAGATAAACAGTGAAACACACATTACAAAAAACAACAAAAAATACTTTGTTTATTTGGTTTTAAACTGTAAATCTGAGGTGAATGTTTAGAATAAACTCCACTTCTGTGGAATATTTGTATTAGAATAAGTGACAGATTTGTTTAAAACTTACGTAGTTCTTTGTCGCCATTCCAGTCTTGTTAAGAACATTTAGAATGTATTTGTGTATCTGCATTAAGAGTATGCCATCAGCTTAACATAAAATTAACCCAGTCGCTTAAGTTTTCATTATGAACAACTCGAGAATGCGTTCTATTTATAATAGGAGGTATTTGACTTATTTAGTTCTAAAAAGACAGATTTGTATACATACGTTTTAAATAAACTCTGATTACATACACATGAACAATCAATAAAACAAAACATTATTTATACATGAGCTGGAGAAAGTGCAATCACACAAAGTGATCTGTAATTTCTTCATTTTTCACAGCGTGAATGACCTAGCTTTCAAGCCTGATGGGACACAGCTCATTGTTGCTGCTGGAAACCGAGTTTTGGTATGTTCTCTTCAAAACACTTCAAATGAAATGACACTGAATGTATTTAAACGCGGTGGAGTTGGCTTTATTTTTATTGTTTTTCTAGGTTTACGACACATCAGACGGAACCCTTATTCAGCCACTAAAGGGACATAAAGAAACAGTATATTGTGTGGATTATGCCAAAGATGGTGAGTTTTAGTTTATAGCTAGTCTGAACATACTGTAACCGTTGTAGACCTCGGTTTGGTGATGTCGCTGATTTCTGTTTTGTTTAGGGAAGCGTTTTGCCTCAGGATCAGCTGACAAGAGCATCATTATATGGACATCTAAACTGGAAGGCATTTTGAGATACACGTGTGTAGAAAATCTAAGCTTGTTCTTGCCTGTGTGATATGAAGAATAAATCAGTTTTCAATCACATTAATACTTTGTGATCCAAAGCTTAGAATTAAACCCAATGTTTAATCCGTAAAACAAAATTACATTCCTTATAAATCTATCATAATTAGTAAACAGTTAATTAGGCGTGGTGTTAACAGAAAACACGATGGTTCTTCATTGTAATGCAAATAATGTACTCATGAATAAACACAAACAACTCAGGAATATTGTGTTTATGTCTTCGCTCAGTGATTCATTTTGTTACAAACTTAGAACCATAGTGCACCCTGTCTTTATTCATTTAGCTAGTACTAGAGAGCAGTGCTTTATTAAATTATTTTAATGGTAGCTTTATTATAAATTGCTTTTTTCAACATGCATTCTAAAAAGTCTTATTTTGATACAGAGGGATTTTATATTGTTTCGTTACCAGGTGATGTAATAAGCTAACATGGTTTTTGTTTTCATTTCCCTCATAGACATAATGATTCAATTCAGTGTATTGCATATAACCCTGTTACACACCTGCTGGCATCATGCTCCTCCAGTGACTTTGGTAGGTTTAGCTTTCTTCCAGTAAATTGTGCAGTGTGGCTGGATAGTGTGTGTGTAATTCCAATCTGTTGTGCATGTGTTATGTAGGTTACCTGAGACCTTCTAGATAACACATTGTGTTATTCACATAGTGTGGGAATTCAGTACATAAATAACAACCTAGTAAACTTCTTTTCCAGGTTTATGGAAACCAGAAAAGAAATCAGTCGCCAAGCACAAAATCAACAGTAAAATCACTTGCTGTGGGTAAGGCAAAAATATCTCCCTTTATACTGTACCATCAGTGTTGCTAGATCTATTACAAGAACCTGAGCTTGGGATTTCATAATTCTGCTTACCACTGCATCTTCGTAGCTCATGTCCTGCTGGTAATGTGGGGACCACGGTGTGGTCTTACCTGTGCATTGTACAGCCTCTTCATTTGTACTCCCCACTCTATACCTAAGTATTCGGTTTCATTTTTGATTGCTTCCCCACACTGTCTGGTTGCTGACAGCGATTAATCTATTACACCAGCAAAGTATTTCTCTCGGTGGCTGTGCTTTAACTCTATACCACCCATTGGGTATTTGGATTGTATGTTTTTGTGACCTACATGTTACTTCGCTTGTGATAGTCCTCATGGGCCATTAGCCTAGTTTTGTCACCAAAGTCATCTTTTAAAAAATGTTCTTTGCTTTTCTAGGTGGACCAACGATGGGCAGTACCTTGCTATCGGCATGATGAATGGAGTCGTGAGCATCAGGAATAAGAACGGAGAGGAGAAGGTGAAAATCGAACGCCCTGGAGGTGCTCTGTCCCCCATCTGGTCTATTGCCTGGAACCCATCAAAGTATGTAGGAAAAACACCCATTACCACAATTGCACAAGTAGAACACTATAGGAATAGAAAGGAGTGTAACCATGCCAGAGTCTGCGTTGCATTGAGAACATTGTGCTTTAGCTAACAAGTGATTGTAGCTAGCAAAATCATTTCATTCATTTTCCACGCCATGCACATCCATTCACTATTCACTATACAGTTTTAACCCTGAAGACACTGCTAAGGGTGACATGACCTAGGAGTATAGCAACAAATGTTGTGTTTTAAAATTAAAATACATGTTTGTATATGCTGAAAAAAAACTGCACTAGACGTCTGATTGATGAAGTTATTTTGTTCGCTACAACCGCTTCATATTCTCAAGTAATTTAGGACCTGGTTGGAAAAAAATATATCTGGATGAGAGCTTATGTGAAATAGTCCAGATTTGTAGATTTCCTAGCAGTAGTTGGTCCTTGCAGTAGGTGGAGGAACCTATGGATGAATAGTGCAGATGATGATGAGAAGGATGAAGATATGCTGGCGGAGGGCAGTAGTCAGGAGATCCCTTGCTTGTGGGGCAGCACGTACTCCAGTCAGGGCAGTGAGGAGAACTGTGAGGAGCAGGAGCAGGAGGAGGAGGAAGAGAGCATTGACAAAAGCAATCTGTAAGTGCAGGTTACTGAGGTAGGGAAGATGACAGCCGCTGGTGTTTTGTCATGTTGCTTTGGATTACTCTCCAGTTTGGCCTGAGAGCATATTTTTAATGCTATGCAAAAGGAACTGTAGATGAGTCCAAGGGTTGTGATAATGTTGGGATTCTAACACGGAACCTGTTGCTTCTTCCAACTTCCCATGTTTTTTTCCTGTAGTGTTAACAAACCATCAAATTGAACTTCTGACCCGTATCAATGCTACATTACACCTGAGAAATCTGAGAGTAGTGCTGGTTTAAATATGAATCTATTCTTTTAATCCAACTTCTGCAGATTGATGGCTGTGTTAAAAGATTTAAACTGATTTAATTCATGCAGAGATGAACACAATGACATCCTGGCAGTGGCAGACTGGGGACAGAAGCTGTCGTTCTACCAGCTTAGTGGAAAACAGGTACATGTTAAACTACTGAATAAATCAAGCAGGCATCCGTGATAGCGTGTATCTTTTTCATGTTATTTTCCAGAGGTTGGATATCGTTTTATTCCCATCTCATGTCTTTCTTATGTTGCCCCTCACCAGCGCTTCCTTAATTCAGAGGATTCGATTAATCAGCCTCTTTCTATGCCTTGTGACTATAAATCAATACTGAGTGAAGCTATCCCTGAGCTATTAATATTGACACCATTTCACATGATTGGTCTGTTTAGAGGAATGGAAGTCAGATAGTTAACTGATAAAGATAATGGATATTTGATACTGTGTCTTGTTTTCACATTAACCACACAAATGTTTTA
Organism: Acipenser ruthenus; assembly: GCF_902713425.1. NCBI lineage: Eukaryota > Metazoa > Chordata > Actinopteri > Acipenseriformes > Acipenseridae > Acipenser > Acipenser ruthenus. The sequence goes on from NC_081204.1 coordinate 12,851,057, forward strand.
CCATTAAAAAAATAAACCTAAAATCCTATAGAAAATATCAACCTATATTGTATAATAAAAATGATACTGTGTCCAAATCTGTTTGCACTAGCTTGCACCATTTTCTCTGTTCTGCAAAGGTATTTCATAGGAACTGCATACAGTATATATATCTGTACACACACAAATCTAATTTCAAGGACTAAGTGTTCCACCATACTTTTTTCTTGCTAGTTCTGTTGCATTAGTAGTTTTTCATTTTACAAGGGTGCAAATTATGCAAAGTGTTTAAGGCTTTGTGAAAATGTCCCTTAGCGTTTTCTGTTGTGTGAAGCAAATTTGTTTTTTAAATTTCAGATCGGAAAAGACAGACCTCTGAATTATGACCCGTGCTGCGTTAGCTACTTCTCGAAAGGGGAATATGTTGTGATGGGCGGCTCAGATAATCAGGTTTCGCTTTACACCAAAGACGGGGTTCGTCTCGGTACCATTGGAGAACAGAATTCCTGGGTCTGGTCATGTAAGGTGAAACCAGACTCTAGCTACGTGGTAGGTGATACATGCTTCTAGAACATGGAGATTTTTTTATTGGTTATTGGAGACCTATGTAACGAGTGGAAGTGCACAGTGTATTTTTTTTAGCTATAGTAAGAGTGATGGTAGTTAGAATTGAGTAGACCCCATACACTTACACATACAGAATCTAAGGTTATTTAACAGTTACAAGTTATAACAAATATTGTGAGTGAATACCGCTTCCTGCATCATGATGTAAATTGGAAGCATCTATGTTTATTAAAAATATGAAAATGAATATATTAAAAACTGACCGTAATGAAAATGTTGCCTCTTTGTTACAGGTGGTAGGCTGCCAGGACGGGACCCTTGCTTTTTACCAGCTGGTCTTTAGTACTGTCCATGGGCTGTATAAAGACCGCTATGCCTATAGGGACAGCATGACAGATGTCATTGTCCAGCATCTCATCACTGAACAGAAGGGTGGGTGAATATGTTTTCTGCAGACTTTTATTTTACTCCTACAGGGTTATTCAGAATCCATGCAAACTTACTAAAATGTTGCAAAAATAACATGATAATCAATGAATACGGTAAAGTTTCAAAGTCTAAAAACTGTAAAATAGGGAAGAAAAATCCTAAATCTATTAAACGTAGATTGGCTGCCTTAGTTATGAGTCACAGAATGCATTCAAACATTTCCTTTTCAATTCCACTACTTTTGGCTAAGGGGAACATGACACTGCATCTGAATGAATATTGATGCAGGGGGTTAGAACATTTAACCGTTTGCTCACGAGAAGTTTATTTGTTGAATCTTTTTCAGTGAGAATCAAATGCAGAGAACTGGTAAAGAAAATCGCTATCTACAAAAACAGACTGGCAATCCAGCTACCAGAGAAAATCCTGATTTATGAACTGTATTCCGACGACTCTGCAGACATGCATTACCGCGTGAAAGAGAAGATCTGCAAGAAATTTGAGTGCAACCTACTGGTTGTGTGTTCACGGCATATCATCTTGTGCCAGGTTAGTGGATTGCACTGTAGGCAACATGACATCACCCCCAAAAACATGTATTACTAAACTGAAGGTATTCCAGTCTACATGAAAGCTAAACCGTGAGCTCTTCATGGGATATTGGTCTCTGTTTATTTCTTCCAGAGTTAAGTTTAAACACATTTAGACTGTAACCCATCTTCATGCTCTTTTTTAACAGGAAAAAAGACTGCAATGTTTGTCCTTTAACAGTGTAAAAGAGAAGGAGTGGCTTATGGAGTCATTGATTCGGTACATAAAGGTGATTGGTGGATCTCCTGGAAGGGAAGGACTTCTGGTTGGCTTGAAGAATGGCGCGGTAAGTATCTACATTAACGATTTATATAAGGTCGGAAGATAGGAAATATTTAACACCTGCATTAAATATGATGAGCAAGACACATGGCTGAAAAATGTTCTCCTATAAATGGACTTTGTAGTTTCATAACAGGAGCTTGCATACCGGTGCTGGCATGCAAGTATAAAAAAAAAAAAAATCATCTAGTCAGTCAGTCTGTGAGAAAATAGGTTGTTTAATAATTAATCCAATTACCAATGTTATGCAAAAATATATCAGGAATTAGTGATACAGGCTTGTCATCTGCTTAATGTTAGTTTACAGTTTGGGATTTTCTGAAGACATTAAAAAAAGACTTCTAATCAAATCGTTTGTCATTTTATATGTTTCTTTTAGTATTTCGAAGTACTGTACTATTATTCTTGTAACCATTACTTGTTTAACGCTTTTCCCTACCGAAAATGGTAAAAGGGAATTGCAAAAAAAAATAAAAATCAAGAATCAAACCCTTATAGTAACCTCATCTAAAACAATTTGAGATGATTTTGACTGATCTTGTTTGTGTGTCTAAATGTATTTAGATTCTGAAGATATTTGTGGACAACCCCTTTGCGATCACCCTGCTGAAGCAGGCAACCTCAGTGCGCTGCCTGGACATGAGCTGCTCACGCAGCAAGCTGGCTGTGGTGGACGAGCACAACACCTGCCTTGTGTATGACATCCACACCAAGGAGCTGCTCTTCCAGGTGCAGATTAACCTCATGAAGCTGGCTCAGCCAGCCTGGCACCTTTTACATTCACAGAAACGTGTCTCAGTAAAGGATTCCTCTGCAAGCAAGTGATTAGAAACCAAATAGTTCCACTGTCAAGTGATTCCAGAAGTCAGGGTAACTGTACGTGAAAGCTAATCTCTAAACTCTGGATCCCAGTGATTTAGCACCAACAAGGTGGCTTGGCAACCCATTCCATGCACTCCTTTTGTATCTTAGTATACATCAGTTAATAAAGAACCACCCCAGCTCAATGAACTTATTGATGAATCTTGATAAGCACGTTCCATAGGAGCTTTATTGAGATTCTGGTGACATATGGAGGCGTCTTGCATTTTTACATGTACATACTGTGGATGAAGGTCTGCTTTTTCATGAAACAGTTTCTAAATTTGTATTTAACAGCCATGTTGCTGACTTTGCCTTTATGATCCCATGCAGGCGGTGAAATCTCCTGCTAAGTACATACAGCACACTACACAGATTTATCCATATATCTGAAACAACACTTATCCAAATGTCAAGAAACTCGGTATTCACATTATTTAAGATTATTAACAATATAAGATTCAGAAGATACAGGGGGGGGTCTGTCTGCCAGTAAGTCTATCCATGTGAATGTCATATTGTTGCATATATCTGGAGAACCACTTCTCCAATTCATGACTTATTTTTAACATTATTTTGCATATTCATATTCTTATTCTACATACTGTTGATGTCGTAGTCATAAGCTTTTCATTGTACTGATAGCTTGAATTTTGTAATCTACAGCCGAGGGAGATGGTGTATGTTATCCATCCTGTTATCTAATTATACAGTATAATAGATAACATTGAGCTCCTTCTGGGATATTGATCTCTGTATGTTTCTTCAAGAATTGAGTTTAAACATATTTGGAATGTAACCCATCTTCATTATCTGTTTTTCCAGGAAGAGTGTTTGTCATTTAACAGAGAGGGAGAAGTATACTATACTGATGGCTCTAGTTTGTTTTATTTACAGCCGTGGTGGGGTGCGTGTGGGATCCGTCCTATGATAACGAGCAAGCTTTGACAGCTGTTTCACTTGCTTTTCCCGCAGGAACCGAATGCGAACAGCGTGGCATGGAATACCCAGTGTGAGGACATGCTGTGTTTCTCAGGCAACGGATACCTCAACATCAAAGCCAGTAACTTTCCAGTTCACCAGCAGAAACTCCAGGGCTTCGTGGTGGGGTACAATGGCTCCAAGATCTTCTGCTTGCATGTCTATGCAATGTCAGCAGTAGAGGTTCCCCAGGTAATGAACACCAATGATAGTTATCATGGAGAAAACAAACAACAGGACTGAATATCCAAGATAAAGGGCCGCTTGAGTTAACAGTGAACATACTAATGGACAGAATGCATTATATTGCTTAAGATGCCTGACTGTAGGCTTGGTCACGCTAATGGGAACAATTAGTGGACTGGTATTTTCAACTGAGTTTTGCTTTGCTTATTTTAACTATTTAAATACGTTTTTCAGACAGATTTTTTGAAGTGTTAGTTAGGTGGGTATAGATGTTGTGTGTTATTTAAGAAACCGTATCATTAAATGCTTTTTGAAATTGGAGCAGGACTGGAATGGGGCATGGTGTTAACTTAAAAAATGATTATAAAAGTAAAAAAAGAAAGCATACCAAGGATGACTTATTTATCTGGCTGACAGATTTATGTGTTACTTTGCAAACAATAGTAACTAACAGTATATATCCATTAGAACAATCTAATATGAACACAATAAAAACTTATGCTTCAGAAAAGTAACATCATACCTAAATGTGTTTCCCTCGCCACCAGTCTGCTCCCATGTACCAGTACCTGGAGAGGAAAATGTATAAAGAAGCCTATCAGATAGCTTGTCTAGGAGTGACTGACAATGACTGGAGAGAACTGGCAATGGAGGCCCTGGAAGGACTGGATTTCGAAACTGCAAAGAAGGTACCCCTGAAACACTGCAGTGTCATCAGCCTGTCCATAGACTTCTACACCTCAATTCAAGAGTCAACTTGTATTTTAAGCATCATTTATTGTGCAGGAAGGTGTTACTCTAGTCCACCAGTAGATGGCATGCAATACCCATGATTTATATTGTTAAACTGAAGTGTGTAAAATTCAACTTTGAAATTTCACTTTATAGCAATGGGGGTTACATGTGATGCAACACCTACCCTGTTTACTCACTTTTGGTTGATATAACGAGGGAATTGTCAAGTGAAGGAGTCATACATTGACTACTGTATAATATTTTAACCTAATTTGAGGTCATGACTAGTTTATCTAATATTCTACACACTAATACAGTAGTTGGTCATTTTCTATTCTAAAATGTATCGTAGAAAAGGATGTGGGATTCAGCTATTAAAGTGTTACAGACCCCCCTGCAAGGTTTACAATAAACGCATCATGTTACCTTTGCTGTGTCCCGCGTTGTCCGTATCACGGCGTTATATTTTTAAACATATTGCCGAAATTGCATATTGCATATTGCATAAATCAACTGGGCAATACGTTTTTTAATATTTACTTGGGTGTGTTCGCTAAGAGAAAAATTAATTCTTCCAAGGATTGCAGTGTATCCAGATCACGCTCCCCCTGCAACAATGCTGGTTTTCTGTTCTCCCGATAAGCCACTCGTTACAGGAGGGAGCGTGAACTGGATACACTGCAATGTTTCTAAGATAAAATCCCTTTCACCTGGCGAATGTTCCCTGATAAAAAATTTTTTTTAAGTATTGACCTTGTTTATTTACCTATGATGTGTAAATAAAGAAATAACCAAACTATCTGGAATATCTTAAAAACAATTGCTGTGATCTGGACAACCCAGGATACAGCAAAGGTAAATTAATGTACTTCTTGTAAACACATCGGGGGGTTCTGTAACACTTTCAATGTCTGCTGCTTAGCCAACAATTGTGTATTGGAAGTTTATGAATTAGGATTTCTAAATGCATTTTTAATACAAATCTTCAACCAACTGACTGCTTTTCCACATTTGTAATTTTTTTTAACAGGCGTTTATCCGAATTCGCGATCTACGCTACCTGGAGCTTATCAGCAGTATTGAGGTGAGGGTTTCAGAACAGACAAGAAGGGTGTTTGCCTAACATGACATATCACACCAATGCACGCTTTCAAATGATTTTGCTCATTGATCTATTCATTGTATTTCTGTCCCATACATGCATACATACAATAAAATGTATGAAGACGGTATGTGCATGCATGCATACTTATAAATCAGATTTGATTGATTATGTCTCCTGAATATATAAACGTTCCATGCACATCTCAAAATCATTATTAGGTAAGATGTAGGTTTTTTTATGAGAGTGTTTTTGATGGGCATTCTGGCAACCTTGGCTGGGCAGATATGAGCATTTACTGGATTATTATGAAAATGCAGCTCTAATTACTACAGTATTGTAGTATGTGTGGGTCCCCCAATCTTTTTGACAGCAACAGGAGATCAGCAGTCAGCAGGGCCCTGTTGTACTGGATCAGGATCGGGTCTTTACTTTCCTTCTTTGAAGTCTTGTCCACATGATCCTAGGTGTAGAAATGGACTCTGTGTTGAATGTCTATGACCCTTTACACTGACTCCAGGTTCTTAATCCTGCTCAGGAGCTGCAGGGAAAACTTCCCTGTAATTTATTTTTTTTTTTTTCCAAATGAAACCAAACACACTTCACAATTAAAGGGAAGCCAACCTAATTAGCTAACTATCTTCACATATGACTGAACGCAAATGAACCACAGCTTTCTAAACATTTGTTCTTTCAGTCATATGTGAAAAGCAAATGAACCGATCCATCCTCCTGTAAAGTTGATTCTAAATGAACTTTGTTTGGGCTGTTTGGAAACAAACCACATGTGAAAGAGCAGATTGTGATTATTTCCTTCTTTTGCCTTTTTTTTATTCCTCAGGAGAGGAAGAAACGTGGAGAGACCAACAATGAACTGTTCCTGGCAGATGTGTCTGCCTACCAGGGGAAATTTCACGAGGCAGCAAAACTCTACAAGAAGACTGGCAATGACCCTCAAGCCCTCAACATGTACACAGATCTGCGCATGTTTGAATATGCCAAGGTGACTTGTTTTACTGTTAGGAGGAATTACTTGTAGTGAGATTCAGTCTGGATTGAAATATATTTAGGTTACATGTATTTCTTAACTTTTGATTCAAGATTATATTCATTTCTTGGGAAGAGGTTGATCTTTATTGGTGTAAAGGCAGTGCTGGCATATACAAAGGGTTCTTATAATCTCATCAGAATTGCACAGTACCTAAAAGGTTACAATATTTGTATAAAATCAGATGTTTAGCAGATTGTAAAGTCCTACAGAGTGGCTAATTATAGAGAGCCATCACTGCATCAAGAAGCATGACAAATGCTGCTTTACTGTTTGTTTGAACCTCATGTAAGTCTGCAGTTTATCAAGACAATGTATGGTGTAAGCAGAGATGAACAACAATCATGCCTTTTTTCCTACAGTATGTACATATAGTTGGGCTTTTGTTTGGTGAGTTGCTTTAAATGTGGGCAGACATTTTAAAGCGTATCCAACTATTTTGTCCAGTGACTTGTTTACAAAACACACTGTTGCCTTGTTCATATTTAGCAACATTACTTCATGCTTTGTTCCTTAGCCAAAGGAAGCACTAATAAAGAGGCGTTTGTGTCCAACATTCTCAGGATTTCCTCGCCTCTGGAGACCCCAAGGACACCAAGATGCTGATTACCAAACAAGCGGACTGGGCTCAGAACATCAACGAGCCCAAAGCAGCGGCAGAGATGTATCTTTCAGCTGGGGAGCACATGAAGGCCATAGAAATCATCGGGGATAATGGCTGGGTGGATATGTAAGTGAAAGACTGAGTTAACCCTTTAACTCCCAGTGTCGAGTATATCCATCTCTGGTGTGTTGAAATCACTTGGATCCTTTAAGACCTAACTTGACAAAGTTCTGAGGTCAGTCAGCTACTAGGAACTGGATGAGCGTAGATGGGCCGAATGGCCTCCTCTGTAAATGTTCTTATGTTCTGTGCTGCCTCTGTGTTTTTAGTGTGTCTAGAGCGTGCAGTTGACTAACTCGCCAGCATCTCATGTCTGACTCCAGTCACAGTTGAAATGAGTTTCTCAACATTCCACATCACAAAACCAGCATGCAGTTTGGCACAAGTTTCTGCTCTGTTTGGGTCTGGATTGAGAAGCAGAACTATGAGACACACCATTCACAAAATTCAGGGCACTTTAGGGGGTGCCAGCAGATTTTAATAATACTGTAGCTGCTGAAACTAATTGGTAAATGTGTTACTATATTTAAATGGCCAATTTTGACATTAACGAAAATAATTTGGGAATTGCTATGCAGTGCACAAAGATTTGGCATCGATTGAAAGTAGGACATTTTACATTTTTCATAACACATGGTTAGCAAGTCTACAGTCAGTACTATTTTAGTGTGCAAGGGCCCTCCACTAATGTTCACTATTTCAGGTTGTTTGTGGTGTTTTTCTCCTTTCTTCTAATGATGGTTTAGCTGTGCAGTTACAGAAATACTATGTCAATGCTTGTGAGTCTCAAAGGGTTTTCTTTTGTAATCTGTTCACACATTGATTAGGCATTGTTGCGTTCTGATTCATTACATGATTGGGTTATCCTTTCCTTTATTGCTTACATCAATGTAAACACGCTTTGTTGTACAAATGCTCTGCAAAAACAGATCATTTGATAAGACTGCAGTCATTTTAGGCTTTTTGTAGAGTAAACATAGTCTTTTTTTAACTGCACAGCTGCACCAGTGGATACATATATCCAGTCTGTGCCAGCTGGCATGAAAATGCATCTCAGCCTGGCTATTCCCACTGTTTTCTAGTTAGAGATTTTGATACATAGCCAATTTAGTCATGGGAAAGGGGGCTGTGTGTTCAGATATGGATAACAAGGATTGCATTTCCGTCATTCTTAAACAGATACTCAGTGTCTGAGATGGTTTTAATCATTAAAATCTGGGCTAGGGTCATCCAGACACAGATGAATCTTCTTTTACTGTAGGATGAAAAGAGATCATTCCTGTTTTCATTGTAGGTTAATTGATCAAGCACGGAAACTGGACAAGGCAGAGCGGGAACCCTTGTCAAAGTGTGCCGCCTTCTTCAAGAAACTGCAGCACCATGGGTATGCTGCAGAGATTTACATGAAGATGGGAGACCTCAAATCTCTAGTCCTTCTGCACGTGGAAACAAATCACTGGGATGAGGTAAGAATCCCTGCTCTCTCTCAGGACAATCACAGTTCATTTTGCAATTCACCTTGTCCCTGGTGTTCAATCAGTCATAATGCAATAAGACCCCAAGCAATTACCTAGGATAAAGAACTGACAAAACCTACCTGCAATCCAGGACATTCCTTTAATTTTAAATGACTTGAACGTATCTGATTGTGATGAAACTTGGTATTCATTAGCAAAGTTGATTAGAATCCTGGAGACTAATAGTCATAACTTTGGTTTTAAGATTGGTAGGGCTATTGAAAGCTACATCTTAGGAACAGGTTGCCTCCGTTAATACACTGACAAACTGGCTGAAACTGGCTTTTAATTGTTTGGAATCTGAATCTAATTTTGAAGTTCTGGATGATACTGTACCTTAATATCATGAAACTGTGTTGGAACCTAAGAAATTCAATGCCAAACCTGTCGAATAGAAGTGTTTCTTAATGTCTACAAAAAGTCTAAAGCCACTGCAGTCTTATCGAATAATCTGCAAAGCACTTGTACCACATAATGTTTGCAACAAAAAGTTACATTAATGTAAGCAATCACGGTAAGCATAACCCGATCAAGCAAAGAATCGGAACAGAACAATCAATTAATCTATAACTTCGTACTTTAATAACCAATGTGAAAATAGACCACTAGCATGATTTTAGGATTCAAAAAACGTACCCAATAATGAAGACATTGAGAGACTTCTAGTTGAAACACTGAACTTTTTTAGTTTCTCTTAGTATTAATACATTTCTAAATGTGTTGGTTTTTTTTTTTTTTTTTTTTTTTGTAATGAATGTTCTTCAGGATAATCCTGTTTACAGGGGAAATGCATGTTACTTACATAGATAGGGTTACCAGATTTCCCTAATCATTGTGCTCTCTGGTTTTGGCCAGGCCTTTGAAATTTTAGAGAAGCACCCCCAGTTCAAAGACGATGTGTATGTACCGTATGCACAGTGGCTGGCGGAGAACGACCGCTTTGAAGAAGCACAGAAAGGTACGTTCAACACAGTTTTTATTATGTTATGAAAGAAACATGCAGTGAAGTGGCCATTTGAAACCTTTTGTACAGATACTCAATTAAGTCACAGCTGTATTTACATGACCTCATCTCTTCATTGCTTCTGTTGTGAAAATGTGGAATTAAAAGGGGCTGTTCTACTGATAATGAAATAGTTCAAAAAAGTTGACTAAACAAAACTCCATTTTAGGTTTATTTAGTGTATTTATCAAGCGATAGAAATACTGCATTGCACAACTGTTAGGCGTGTTAAACGGGTGCATTGAAGCAGCATATTATGAGAAACTTTCAATCTTCATGACAAATTGAAACTTTTCAATTGTGGTTTCCTGTATTTATTTATTTTTAACATACTTGTAAAAGTAAATATGTTTTTCATTTTTGTTTTCCAAGCTCCATGTATTTGGTTCATGTTGAGTCATGCAGCATGTTTAATGAGAGCTCTAACATTAAGATAAGGATGGTGTCACATCTATTTCTTTTAAAATGTTTACAGAAGAGCATCAAATGTGACATTTTCTCCAAACTAGAATGTAGTACCGTGGATCTGTATCGCTCTCTTAATTATTATTATTTTGTTTTATGCAACATTTATTAGCTCATGTGCAGCAGTTTTCCAAGATTCAGAGCTGTGATTTTGTATGTGCTCTCTCCCAGGGAAGCCTATTTTTACATTACAAAAAAGAACTGCAGTATAACAGACACAGGTGTCTTGCCCATTCCACTGGCTTCATTATTGCTTCATGCCCCAGCACCCGTCTTCTCATTAAGACTCACAATGGTGGTATACAAATAGCAATTACAATTGTATTGCTCTGTTGTATTATCGAGTTAAACTGGAAACCAAATCTACAATGTTAATGCAGAAAATAGAAAATGTGGATTTGAGCCTCTATTTAAGACACTTTTAGCAGTCTGCAAAAGTATTTTTGAGCAAAATAAAAGGAAATGTTAATGAAAGGTGAGGAGCAATGGCTCCAGCCACCCTGTACATGTGCACAGTAATTCCCAGGGATGTACTATGCATACCATAGTTTACCATGGTTTGCTATGTCTTTTAATATGCTTTACCGTACCTCTCTGCTTTACAATGCTTACCTATGCTGTACCATGCTTTCTCTATGCTTTATTATACTTTGGTATGCTTTTACTGTAGTAAACCTTTATAAGGGTACAGTCGGACATGATGCAGAAAAGCACCAAAAGAGCTTCCTCTCATAAGCTTGCTTCTCTCTCTAGCACAGATTGCCAACAGAGCTGAATTGTGCCAATGTGTGTGTGTTGACCACTGTCAGGGCCATCAAACACATTTCACTGACCTGAGCCAGATTCAAACTCGGTGATAATCTGTTCTTGATATGCATACAATCATACAAAAGTATCCACTGCAGGGATTGTGTAATGCTTGCATTTTGTGTTGCTGATTTGTCTTTTGCTCCGCAGCGTTCCACCAGGCTGGTAGGCAGGGCGAGGCAGTGAAGGTACTTGAGCAGCTCACTCACAACGCTGTTGTGGAAAGCAGGTTCAATGATGCAGCTTATTACTACTGGATGCTGTCAATGCAGTGTCTGGATATAGCAAGGGGTAAGAGAGCTTTAATGTACAGTAACAAAACAGTATCTCAACCAGCCCTTTGCATTCAGTGTTTTATTTTGCCATTTTTGTTGTATGTCCCCCCCGTGTTCTACCGTTGCTGGCAGCATCACATGGTTTTTCATTTGTTTACTTAAATAAATACTGCGGCCCTGAGTGGCGTTGTCAACTGCAACCGTGTCTCTCTGCCTGGCTGTCAGCTGATAACACCCCCCCCCCTCTATTGCAACAGCTTTTGTGTAAAACAAAAAAAACAACTGTTGACGTTACAGAACTAGCAAGAAACAACTAAGGTTTTAAATTAACCCCCTGAATTATTTATTAGAAGCTTTTTAGCAATGCCTTAGTTAACACGTAGGCAGTGCTATTTGAATATGAAACTATGTGTCCTAGGGTTGAGTTAGAGGACTCATACTTAAACTAATTGTAGCTCCATTGTAACTTCTTAAATTATCTCTGCAATGCACATCCATTCATTATGTAGGTAACCCAGAAGTCACTGCTGAGGTGAAATGACCCAGGAAGTGCAAACAGATAACCAGTGAATATGGCATAGAAACTGAGAACTTTAACATACAGTAGTACCAGTTATCATGTTTTAAAATGAAAACACCTGTGCTGTAACAATAGTTTCTTTCAAAACTGCACATTTGAGACCTACAGTATTCACCTAATGTAAGTGCAAAATAGGTAAGATTTATGACTTTTTTTGCTACAATTACTTTAAGTACTCAAAATATAGCAATTTTGAGTATAATAACTATTGTATATTAATAAGTACTGAATACAGTGCTTTGCAGGACTTGATTTGATTAATTTGCAAAGCAGTTAACAGGATGCGCTGGTTACACCCAGGACACACTGAGATGGTATTTCCTTGAGGAGGAAGTGGTTTTACACACAAATAATGATTTGAGAGAGTTCAAAATGTCAATCAGGCCCCGTTGCTGCCACACAATTTTTAAATACCCTCAGCATGTATTTTGAGTATTGCATCCAGTTACTCTTGCATCCAGTTACTCTTGTCAGCATGATTACAAAAGGAAATCAAAACAGTAGCCTAAATCATGCACAAACATTCAAGCACTCAAAAAAAGCGCTTGAGTACTCATGTATTTTTTTTTTAAATTCCCAATGTGTCGTCATTTAAACCACATTCCTGATGACGTTCGAGAAAGCTTATTCAAATCTTTGTCTCGTACATCTTTACAGAAAATGAAGAGAAGAAAGATGAAATGTTAAAGAAATTTCACAAGTTCCAGCACCTGGCAGAACTATACCACGTTTACCACTCCATCCAGAGATACACGGTGAGATAACAAATGATGCACATCCCACTTCTGAGCATCTTAGGAAACTGGTGACATCATGGGGGAATAAGGGACTGTACATTTGAAGACTGGGCTACTGCTGTGTTATCCCTTCAGAGTCTGACATATATTTAGAGGACTGCTTATCCAGTTGTGATGAGACTTGCTAAGGGTATTCTTTAGCTTCAGAATGAAAATAGTTATGAGAGTATCAGGAATATGGAGGCGTCTCTGTATGTCATTCACCTCATCGCTCCCATTTTCTATTTGCATCAATGTGCATGTTGCTGACCTACTTGTTTCCTCAGAAGGACTTCTCAGACAGGGAATAATGTCTGATTCACACGAGTGAGGCTCCTCAAGCTGTTTTGTTTCTAAAAGTCAATGTTTAATGTTTTAGGATGAACCCTTCAGTTCCCATCTACCAGAAACACTCTTCAACATCTCCAGATTCTTACTGCACAACCTTACCAAGGATGTACCACTGGGGATCTCCAAAGTGTATCCTTTTAAAACACTGCTCCTGCTTTATGTGGGTTGATGAATAAAGCCAGTAATCTGCACATGTTATATAAAGAATGAGCTATGATAGTGAAAGACACAATTCACTTCAACATGCGCTTGGCATATAAAAGTTTCTTTTGTTGATATTTCTTGTGAATTGTGTTTCTCAGTTCTGGGCTGTGTGCTTCTAAGGGATTCATTATTTAACTCCTGCCGTTTTATTTTCTTCAAAAAATATCTTTATTAATTTAAAAGCATGATTATAAAAACAAACAAACAACGTGTTTCAACACTACTGTGTCTTCACCAGGTTCACATTAATTGTGAATTGAAAGTTGACTTTACATTTATACCAATTATGTTAACAATTAGTTAAATATCTTATGTCTGTGTCAATTAAATAATTCATTTAATCAATAAACATTGAATAATCATTGCATCTAAAACAATTTCAAATCTAAAACATCAATCATAACAGATTTTACAAATAGGCAAGCTTATTCAAAAGTGGTGAACTTTTGCATTGCCGTAGAGACTCTACTTTCATTACATGTAATTACCTTATACTGGTCAGCACCTCGTCAATATCAAGCATTGTAGTGTACAAATGACCTATATATTGCAGAATGTTGGGGTGTGTAAATGGTGACGGTTGGATAGGAGACGTTCCACTGTATTTTCTTTAGATTTATTTCAATAATGAATGCAAAGCATTATTAACATTCCCCTCCTCCCTCCCGGTGACCCAGTTTATCACCAATTACAAGTGTAAATGGTATGCGAGGTGTTTCATGTTTTTGCACATTTCCATCACTAGAAGCAATAAGCAGATTGAACATGACTTGTTAGGACTGCGACCTGCAGGAAAATGAAAAGACATCAATCTGCCACAGAACATATTTATTACCCAACATTTATAAAACACCTCAACAGTGATGCTCCTTAATAAAGACCAGAAATACTCTGTATGCTTTGGCTAAACAGAGCAAAGCCCTGGGAGCGTATAAGCTGGCAAGGCATGCCTATGAGAAGCTGCAGGGCCACCGGATCCCAGCCCGCTTCCAGGAGTCCTTGGAGCTGGGCAGCCTGACCGCGCGCTCCAAACCCTTCCATGACAGTGAGGTGAGGAGGCGCCCTCTCCTGGGGAAGCCACACATTCACTGGGGCTTCTTTGCCAACAGGGCTCTGCAGGCAAATGTCACGGTTCGAGTGATTGTTGCTAATCGGTTCTACACTAATCTGTAATTGCACTGGAAACACACATTTCTGATGTTTTATATCAAATAACAAAAAATAATGAATATTAATTCAGACATATGTATGGATCGAAGAAAGAAACACATGGTCCAATGTTTTACTACAGATTGCCACACGCAATGAAGAAAAACACATTTTTCTAAAAGATGTTCAGCTAATAAATGATATACAGGTTTTGATTCATGTTTTAGAGAGGGGGTATAGATAGCGTTTAGTTAAAAGAGATTAAATAGTCCTTCATACAAATTAATAAAGTCTGACATACTAATATAACTATTTTAATAGTTTTGTTGGCAATTGATACTAATTCCAGATGCCAGATTTACAGTGTAAACACATGCAGGAACAATCACCATTGCTTTCCTCTGTTTTCACCAAGAGCTAATGGCAGCATGTTTTGAAATGAAGCCAACTAAAATGTGTCTAAACCCAAACTGAATCTGTGAGCAAAACTGAAAAACCACTAATAGAGGCTTAATTATGAGTAATGGTTATTTGGCAGTCCATTATAAGGCAGTCTTCCTGAATATTATGAAGGACCTTTCTAGTACATGTTGGGTTTCCAACCCTGCCCTGATCTATGGAGATTTCAGATACAGTTACAAACCAGCATTTTGTATAATCAGGCATCATTTGGATGACCAGTGAAAGTGGGTTAAACTGTAGTTGCTCAATAACATATCAATGTATTTTTCACTTCTGAAACCTTGATTTGAACTTACGATGGTTAGTTCTTACGATGGTATCATTTCTTCAAAATGATAAAGTTGTTTGTTTGGCCCAGTTCCTGCTAAATGAAAATCAACACGGCACTACCACACTGTCCTTTAAATGAAATATCCTGTTTTGACTCTCATATCCTGTTGTCTCAGCATAATGAGCCCTTACATTTAGAATCCAAAGCAGAGACACAACCTACCTTTTACTTGTGTTGTTACAGTGTATATCCAAACTATTTTACTATAGTTCAAATGATATTGTTATAGGTTGTAATAATGGTCTCACAAAGCTTTCACTCCTGTGTTATTTAAAGAATATTTTTTCAGTCTTCTAATGAATAAAATCAAGTCTGATATTCCTGTTCTGATGGTGTCAGTAAAGAACAGTTTCGTACGGTAAATATCAAACTGAATTTTGTTCGTGAAAACAGACATCATTTTATAAATAAGTCATGAGTTAAAGCTAGAGTAGAGCCAGTGTTTCCAATCAATGGTTGATCTGAGTGGTTCATTTTTTATATGTTTTAATATTCAAGTTCAGGAGGAGCATTGTGGTTGTCAGATTCTCTTTGAATATAGACCGGAATAACGCAGGCTAGATCACAAAACGGTCTGTTTAGATTAAAGAGCCTGCCCTATCTAGGGATTCAAGTTTAAATTGCTGTCGATATGCAGTAACTGAGCACAATGTCTGTTCACTAGATTCTCATGGCTCTTCAGGCTATGCACACACTGTGTGGATCTAGCCTGTGATGCATATTTCTATAGTGAAAGACAATCTGACAACTAGAGCTGGAAAGCTTGAGAATTCAGGTCAAAGTAACACAGAGTATATTAAAAATGATATACCGCTGGTATAGTATTTGAGTAATTTGAAACTACTTCATTTTTTATCATTTCTTTACTCTGTTTTGGCATAATATAAGCCTGTCTTTCTTTAATAGGAGCTTGTACCAATGTGCTATAGATGTTCTACTAACAACCCGCTGCTAAATAATCAAGGGAATGTGTGCATTAACTGCAGACAGCCTTTCATCTTCTCAGCCTCGTCCTACGGTGAGTTTTGTGTGCCCTACTTAATATTTAAACTTCTGTTCATACCAACGTTTCCCTGTCCTTGAAGCAGTAGTTTGGATGAAGGGGTTCAGCTGTATCCTGTTCAACTGAGTCCTTGTTCTGTAACTGTAACTGATCCGTGTCCCTGTGAAGTCACATGTTCATCGACATGACATCCACAAATCATCAAATAAAAGTCAAAATCTTCTGGTTTGAGGGGCTCCCGAGTGGCGCATCTGGTAAAAGCGCTCAGCGTGGAGTGCAGGATGCGCTCTATAGTCAGGACGTCGCTGGTTCGAGTCCATGCTGTTCCACAGCCGACCGTAGATGGGAGCTCCCAGGGGGCAGTGCACACATTTTGTGCGTTAAGTAACACAACTTAATAGGACCAAACAGACCAGTCATTTCAGCTGAAGTGCAAAAGAAACTTTACAAATGGATGCGGTGAGTACTGTAAAATTATTCAAAATCTGCTCACCAAGCTTTTTAAAATACTGCCTTAAGTCTGTGCTTTATAACCTGTAGCCCATGCTGCTGTTTCATATGGAAATAGCTGCTTGGACTACAAACCAAGGAGGACTGTGTGACAGTCACCCACCACTGCTGTAAGTTCCTAAAAGAAACAAGTGATAAGAGTTTGTAGTTTTTTGTTAACTCCTGTTCCCCGCTGTGTTTTTTCAGAGGTGCTGCCTCTTGTGCAGTTCTACCTGGAAGAGGGCATCTCTGATGAAGAGGCGGTGGCTCTCATTGACCTGGAGGCACCCAGGGCTGAGAAGAAGGGTGACAAATGGCTGGAGATGAACAATGATGGTATGACTTCACCTTGCAGTGTAGAGAAGAGCCATACCCTGGCAAGACAATAGATTCTGTTAAAGTGTTTTCTAAGAGGAATAAAACAATGCTAACAGTATGAAACTAGTAAGAAACAATTATTTTATTAGTCAGAACATTTCCTTACAACTTAATAGTGCCCTTTAGCTCATTATTATTAACTGAGAGTGTGAACAGCACCTGGTAACATTCTGTATATATAGCCCCTTTCACACTGCCATTCCTACCTGGGTCCTGGCTAACTGGGTCATACCTGGGTTGACCCGGGTCAGAGCGACCCACCTCAGGATGTGGGTAGACACGCTTTGACCCGGGGTGAGCGAGACAAAATGCATGACAGCCATTCGTGATGACACAATAACAAACAGCCACGCCTGCGTGAAGGTTTCACTTCCACAAGGAACATTTCTGTTTATTCTGTTTAACCATATTTTTGTTGATTGAGACACACCATGAGCCAGACTGCAGCAGGGATGAAGAAACATTTGCTCTAATGAACATTTGGGCGGACGGTTCAATCCAGAGAAGCTTGAATGAAAGCGTCAGTAATAAGCTGCTTCTAGGGCATTGATACACGCATAATTTACTTGCATCTGTCACCCAGGTCAATCCTGCTTTATCAAAAGCAGCGAGAAATCGCTTGGCCGACCTGCACGACACCGGGTACTGACCCGGGTAGAGCATGCCAGTGTGAAAGGGGCTTAAGATGTTGTGGCTTAAGGAGATAAAGAAAAAAAATCTGATGTTGAGATCACCTGATAATTAGGGTGAATGGCCTCCTCTCGTTCATACATTTTCTAATGTTCTTATTTCAATTTGGTTATTTTGCAATATAATTATCTCAGGATGTCGACAATTCAGCATGTCCTCATTGAGCCGCTGTAGAGATGTGTTTATGATATCTTCATATCTTCTTTAATCCTGAAACAGAATCCCAAACTTTGAGATTGGAGGAGAGCGTAGATGACACTGAAGAAGATCCATTCACTGCAAAGCTAAGTTTTGAGGTAAAAAACCAAAAAAAAAAACTCAAGAGAAAAACATCAACGTTAAATATGTCTCTAATCTTTCAAAATGTTATTGATGATTGCAAAATAGTAATTACTGCTGTCTTTTTACTTTCACCGTTTACCAGTAATATAAGTGTTTTGTGGATATTTTTCGTGCATAAACCTGTACTAGAACCTATGGTTGCCTTCAGTCAGCCAGCAGCCTATTGACATTGTTACTACAGTAATGTCCACTTCAGTCTGATTTTATTTTGCAAGCATCTAGACAGAAAACAACAAGGCTTACAGTATGCACATTTTGACTTGTACAGTTTTGTCATGGTTACTAATACAGAGGAAGTTCTTTGTATGGTTTGTGTATCAGATATCAATCGGTGTATTGTAAAACTGCGATTGATGAGAGAACCATTGGGTTGATCCTTTTCTTCACCCAGCAAGGGGGCTCTGAGTTTGTTCCTGTGGTTGTGAACAAGTCCGTCCTGCGGTCCATGAGCAGGAGAGACGTTCTCATCAAGCGCTGGCCAAAGCCTTTGCAATGGCAGTACTACAGATCCCTTCTTCCTGATGTCTCTATCACCATGTGCCCCTCATGCTTTCAGGTAGGTTCAGACAAGGTGTATGTCATATAAGTATCTTTATACAATTACACATTACCTTGAATTAAATACAGAGACCTATTTTCAGCTAAGCTGACATAGGTACAGAAAATAGAAAAATGGACATGCTGGTGCATAGACTTTGGCAGGGCAGATCAGAGAAGCTGTGAGATATTGTGAGTGGGGAAAGACCATGATGATGTCTTTAGAACCATGAATCGTATCCCCTGATAGGGATGCACTTGTACACCCGTCTGTATGTCACACTTGTTTTATATCAAGAGAACTGCTTATCAAATTGTGATGAAACTAGCAAAATACATTAATTTAGTTGTTCAGTGGATCCTGTGTTTGAGCAAGAACAGAACCAGTATCATGCACTTATATTTATCTCCGTCTGATATCTGCCTTTGATAGGGTTTGAATCTGATGCCACTTGCTATGACGATAATATACAGATACACAATGGGATTTGAGCAAGATTGAGTTTCATTATACAGTGTTAATGCATTTGTTTTTCTCTCTGAAAATAGGTTAGCAAACCTTTTGGTTGTAGAGCCTTCAATAAGGGCATAAAGAATGGAGCACCCACACTTGGGATCTTGAAGAAGGGTGTACAGCCACAATATTGACTGTTCTTTTCAGTTGCATGCAACCCACTTTGTCCCTGTAATTCATTTCTTCCACAGATGTTCCACAGTGAAGACTACGAACTGCTGGTACTGCAGCACAACTGCTGTCCATACTGTCGTAGACCAATAGATGAGTCTACCTGAAGAGGGGACAAGACGTTCTGCAGCCTCCTGCATAATAAACCACACTGACTGTTTCCTGTACACTGCTTCAATCTACAGAACACCTTATCCTGGCAACACTACACAATAGAGGGCAAGAATCGCAACTGAATGCATATAGAACACAAATATTATTTATTTCTGAATTCCACAGTCAACTCCAATTCATAGTAAATTTCATGAATATGTACAGCCGTATTTCAGCCCTAATTCAAATATTGTAAAGAATGGCCTTGATTCATACCAGTTTTTTTTGTTTTTGTTATTGTGTAGCTTAACACACACATGTTAGTTTGTAACATGTTTTTAAATACCTTTTCGCAGGTAACTATAAAAGAATGTCACTGTATATCAAATGAAATCCAGCAGCAGTTTGAATATGGTACCTAAAATAACAATGATTGTGATGCCAGAACATAGGACTCTTATTTTAAAGACTGTCAAAGAGACAAAAATTCCTATACAAATGATACAGCATTTACATTCCCCTGTGTCCTATGGTTAAAAGTTATATTTCTATTGCTGCAAGAAACAAATTGTGAAAATTGCTGTTTTTTCCTGATGGAAGTAGTTTTGTTAGAGTAAAATGTGTAATATAATTTATAAACAGATTGTACAGGTCTAGTTAACCTGCTACTAGTGTAACTCTGTTCTTGTATTATAATAATATTACACAGCAAACTGTTTTTCATTTGTTGGGCTTTTTTAATAGATTGTTGAATTTAAACGTTATGAAACAACATCAGAATATATTGTATTATTGGTTTCACAACCTTGATTAATACTAATCTTGGACTACCTTTCCTAAATTAACATTAGGTAGTCTAAGATTACCCCAGTCTGTGTTTCATACACATTATGTTAATAAGTTAGTTTAATATATATTATCTGAATACAAACGAATTCATACATTTGTAAATGTATATCTTATAAGAATATAGTAAAATGTGCCTATTTTTCTAGCAATCAAAATTAAATCGTATTTCATAGTGTTTTGAGAGTGCACTGTTCAAGTCATTGCTTTTAAGGTGAAGTATTTTGCAATCTGTAAATATGGAATGTATACTGCTTTTTAATAAAATATTTATCCGCTGCAAGTCTGTGTCTTAAAAGACCCCGCAGCAAGACTGTCAGTAATGTATTCTCTAAAGCCCTACTGTTCCTTGTTAAATTCTGGGTAATAGAAACTATGCTTTTAAAACAAAAGAATGACTCTTGACCGCTAGTTGGCACAGGCGATTTTCTAACTGTTCCTTGGCAATTCAAATGTTCTATTTCACACAAATATTTTCAAACTAAAGCAAGAAGTTAAAAAATAAATAAAAATAAAATAGTGTTATGCAATATTTCAGGAATAACAATGAAACTGCTGTTTGAGAACTGGTCATGATTTTTAAACAACAGATGTGAAACCATTCGATCATCTTCCTGTTTTCTGGGAACCCGTGATGTCCTCTTTATCACAGCAAGTGTAAAATATCTGGTGATTAAGTGTGGCTGTGGCTCTCTTTCTATTGGGATTGATCAGTGCACTGTTAGCCCTGAGCTTTCCTGGGGGGTCCAGAAGACGTCTAGAGCACCAAGCTTACATTCAATCACCTTGTGCACATACAGAGAGAAGGCTGTAAACAGAATGGTAGGGGTGCATTTAACCCAGGCATTCATGGGATTTATTTGAAATATACATCACATTAGTGTCCTGACTGATGGTTTACAAAAATAAATATTATGACATTTAAAAGTTATAAGACTTTACATCAAAATATACTAGTGGTTGGTTTCACTGACCACCCATTTAATACTAATCTTAGACCACCTTTCCTAAAGTAAAAGTAGACAGTCCAAGCTTACTGTCAGTCAGGCTGTGTGTTTTATAAAGTATATCATATTTTATATTAAATTAGTAGAAGATACTAGACTGGCTCCCAAGAGATATACAGCGAACCAAGAAGAAGACTTCCAGGAAGATGGCAAGATGAAATTAGGAAAGATGAGAGACGCAGCAGACAGGCTTTTGTGGAAGAATCTTGGGAAGGCCTTTATTATGTTAAACACTATTGTGTTAAGCCTGTAACTGTAGCAATAACTTCTACTTGTATACAAAAGCCAGCTTTAAAAAGCATGTGAAAATACTGATTTACACCAAGAAAATCCATGACTTTACATTCGGTAGATACATTTGTATAAATAAAAAAAAAATAGTTTTGGTGTAATATGGTGCTGTCTGCTTAACATACTGAACTTGAGTACTGATACAGGTTAGCTTCATAAGCTTTACACAGGTTATTGTACATTCCCAAACAATAGAAGCAGCTTTTTAATTTTTTGACTATCCAGAGTACATGATAATTACCTGGAAAACACGGAAATTAATTATTTTTACTGCTTTTTTTATTTTTTTTTATTTTTAAATAAACATGATTAAATTCCCAGGAAATGTTGCATAACATAAAAACTGAACATGAAGGGTTTTAAATATATCCATGCAATTTAGTACGTGTTAATTGCAGATGCTGATTTCAAAGTGATTTCTTTGTCTTAAGTCATGACTGTTTTAATTGAAGATGCTCTGACACATTTCCATTTGTGCGTAATGATTATTTCTGGTATTTTATTATTATGTCTCAATCCTAAAATTCTAGGTTATGCAAAACTTTTGGCCTTAGCTGTACACTCTCTTCTTGGAAACTGTGTTATTCCCTATACTATATCTTGTTTTTGCTGAACCATGCATGTGAAGAACTGTGCAGGATGTAGAGCAGTCAGTTAGTTTGAAAGTAGATATTTAAGTGTCCCAGCACTTTTAGTTATATTCTGTCATTATGCACATGTGTATTTTGTTACAACATCACGGCACGTTGAAAAAAATCAGAACACTGAAAACAATGGAAAATACAAAGTTTCTATTTAGTACAGTGCTGAATAATGTGAGGAAAAATAAAATAATCCAATAGGTCTTTGACTGCCTAAACTACAGTGCAATATACTGTGGTGGCCTGTGCCCTGGAAGTATGTTTTGGCTGTCAGCAAACTGTCTCAACAAGAAATATACAGCACTCCATGAAAGCCTTCACTAAATTTATAGGAATATACATATACTTTATGATTACCACCCATTTCTACCATTTAAAAAAAAAAAAATTCCATGCATTCTTTACAGATTAACAATGAGTCACAAAAAAGCAGTTTAGCACAAGGAAGTATAGCACAGTTGTACTTGTGCAGTATATTAGTGACTGAATACTGTACAAACACAGGCTCAAAAACAGTAAGAAAATGCCAAGCGGTCAGGCAAATAAATGGATACCCCCTGAATAAGGTTTTGTTCTTGTAGCACAGTGTAGAGGTAAGATTTCAGTTTACAGTCACACAAGCAATAATGACAGCACACAGCATAGCATCCCATGTTTTTACTTTATTTCCTCTTTCCTCTTGTATGTGGAGTCCCCCTACATAGTCACAAGACTGGGAGACTTCATGATAAACACACTAAACCGGAGCCTGCTTCTCAATGAGTGGGCATCTCAGCACAGGTGCTGTGGAGAGCCGTCACACAGGCACATAGAAAAACTTTCAAGACTCATGAAATGCCATTGCCTCTGGGGAGCCTGACCTTGGTAACAGGTCCACTCTTCCCTTCACAACACCATACAGTACCACAGTTCCTGAGAAATCACAGTATTTCTAATTTTTAGTGGTAAAGTCTGTGATTACTCAATCAGTGACTGACATGCCTTTATACATGTTAGCTCAGATCATAGTTAAGTTTCAATTCCTCAGAATACTTTCTATGAAAAAAATAAACATTTATGTGTACAAGAGTGTTTGTGCAAGACGAATTTCCTGAATCTGAGTTTTGCCAACTGCTTTAAAACCAGAAAGTTGGCTTAAAAGTTCCTGTGTGTGTCTCAGCATGACCACCCTGTGCCACCTTCTGCAGGAATGCACTCAGAGGGCAGCGCCACTGCTGTATCCAGCAAGACCAATTCTTCTTTCGTTTCCTCCATCCATATACACTCCTCTAAATCTGCCTGTAGCCGGCTTTGAGCTGCTCTGAGCTTGAACCACAGTGCCAGCAGCCTTCCTTATTCCATTCAAATCATGTGAATAAGTGGGGCGAGCAGAATTGAAAAGTATCTCATAGCCAGTTATAGGCATATTTTGAGAAAAACAATGGTACTGAAAAAAATATATATTGGCGCAACAGAAAATGATGGCGAACACCATGAAATGAAAGCAATGTAAAATGGCATTAGAGACTACTTAGTTTTATATTACCGGTAACAGTATTGTCTCAGATGACATCATCCCATGCTTTCTGTTCTAAGGACCTGAATTAAAAGTGTCTCTAATGGATCCTTGTCGTACGTCTGTCTTTTTAAGTGGAACTAGCTACCTCTGGAACAGTGTGAATTGTATAAGAATTTTAAAAGAATGTGTTCATTGGAAATGCTGGATCACTGCTAATGTTGTTGTATAGTCTGCTGTGTTGCAGGATGTTTGAAAATGTTGTGCTACCTCAGGCACACAAATAGAGGAAATGAGGTCTTGGTCTAAATGAGTAGTAATTATTCTGGTTCATTACCTATATTAAAACTTTCTTATGACATGTACATTAATTACACAATACAACTTTAATTGCCCAAAGACTTTCTATATCTACAGATAGTGGGGTCTATTAAATTGATCTACTTACTGCTGTCTTTTAAATCATGAAAGTAATGAAACTTTGAGGAAATCAACATCTCTGTGAGTCTCTTAAGTGTGTTTTTGTCTTTAAAAGTTTGGTCCATATATTGAAAAGGTTGTGGTACTGGATACAGTATTAAAGGAATGATAGCTAACAAAATAATTACATAACTCTTACACTTTATGGAATTCCATATACAGTATTATATATGTCTCGAATGTGCAGTTTTGAAAGAAACACATTATAGTAAACTTGTATTTTGATTTTAAAATATGATATCTGGTGCTACACTAGGTTAAATAAACCAGTGCTTTCAGTGTTATAAGGATTGTAAGTGTGATACAGCATAGGTAAGCAATGTAAAGCCCTGAGAGGTATGGTTAAGCATATTAAAAAGCATGGCAAACCATGGTGAACTATGGTAAATGCATAGCATAACCATGGGCAAACTAATAAACTTTTATACAGCTATTAAAAACAGTAGCTTGGACTTCTGTGCTTTGTACTTTAGCATTAAATCAGGCCTTCCTGATATAAATGTGCCTCTATGAAAACATTGAGAAAGACTTCTAGTCAAAACGTTTCAATAATTTCTTTTAATATTAAAAGACACCAATCCAACTAGCTATAATTTGGTGTAAAATGGAACCCTATTTGAAAAAAAAGTATGATGCTATTATTATTATTATTATTATTATTATTATTATTATTATTATTATTATTATTATTATTATTAGCCAGTATGCTGTGCGAGAAAATAAAATACATGTTGTCATAAACTTGTGCTGGTGTTTTACAATCATATTTTTTCCAATACCGCTGCTGAAATAAAACTAAACAAAAACATCTATTAAAAAATATGTAATTTAATTGCATCGCTGCCCTCACACCCGTAACGCGAAACGGTGATTGGGTAAAACAAAGTAGCTGCCGTATAAAGTGTAGGTGCAGCAGCTGCTTATCCCCGTTTGTTACGTGTTTATTTATTGCACAAAAAATAAAATATAATAAAATAAATAATGCCACCAAAAAAATCTGCAGCTACGACATCTGTTGCAGACGAATCCCCTCCAAAAAAAGAAGCAAAACCAACAGGTAAGACCATGTATTTGCTAACTTTGTGGGTTAAATTGTTTTAAGTCATACGCCGCCGTACGGGTGGCAATTTTGTTACAACGTGGCATTTGTTTGTTAAAAATAGGTTTGGTAAACACGTCGCATACTTTTATTTATTTGCTCCATTTTTGTTAACTTACAACATTAAGTTTACGACAGTATAGCTTGACGCATTTATTGTATTTGTTTTAAGAAAACAAATCATCAACAGAGACCAAAGTCTCAGCACACCCTCCAACCCTTGAGATGGTAACCGAAGCCCTTAAGGAGCTGGACACCCGAAAAGGCACGTCAGTCCCTGCTATTCGTAGCTACATACTGGCAAAGTACCCCACTGTGGACCCT